>NW_020950792.1:5062329-5196617 GCF_900497805.2 Vombatus ursinus | reverse complement strand
GTGTGTGTGTGTGTGTGTGTGTGTGTGTGTGTGTGTGTGTGTGTGTGACAGTGTTTATTTGGCATATGGTAAGTGCTTAATAAATGTTTTTCTTTTCCATTCCAATTCATTCCAGGCTCCAAGTCAGCTTTATTTATTATACCATGCTACCTTTCATGTCTAAAATGGAAAACATTACTTTTTTTTCCTGTTAAATTCCCCTCCATCAAACTTCTATTTATGTTGAAGGCACTGCCATTCCTCCAGTCATACATATTCACAACCTTGGGGACATCCTTGACTCTTCCCAGTTCTTTAACACAATATATCAAATCATTTGTCAGTTCTCATTGATTTTACTTCCTCAAAAACTCTAGCACCTGCTTCCATTTCTCCATTCAAATGGTCACTATCCTAATACTTTAGTTGAAGTCATGACACTCATGCCTAGATAATTTCCATAACCTCTGTATCATCCCTCTGCTTCCAGTGTTTCCTCTCTCAAATCCTTTGAAAATATTCTTCTTAGGGCACAAATCTGACTGTGCTATTCTCCTGCTTTAAAAAAAAAAAAATCCTTTTTTTGCCAAGATAAATAGGATAAGATAAAATGTTTACTCAGTCAGATTTTAAGAACCCTCCATAATCTGGCTACAGTGGGCTTTCAAACAACTTATATTATTCTTGTTCCCATACTCCATGTTTTAGCAAAACTAGAATATTAGTTATTTCCCAAACTTGGCACTCCTTTTGTTACCTATGTCACTACATTAGATTTGCGTCTAAGACACATTTTAAAACATTCTGTATAATCCAGTGTTCTGCATCTACCCACAATAAATGCTCATCACATATTTGTTGGATCAGTATATAAATAAACATACTCAATGGGCTCTTGTACTTCTAGGTGTACTACACATCAGGGAGCACCTGGAGATCCAACATTTATCCCTTAGATAGTCATACCTTAGAATATAGGACAAAAATGTGTTTTTAATATTTCTATGTGGCACAGATGAGGTAAAACCAAGGATGTGCTGGAGCCAAGTCAAACCAGCTTTCCAAAGTCAAATTTTGAGTGTGAACATTTACATTTTGGAAAGCTGTAAAAACTACAAATCAGGGCTTGGTTTATTGCTTTCTTGATTGTTTAGTCTTCAAAAATCAATAAAGAAAACATTAATACAGTACTTAACTTAAAAAGGTGTCCTCTGCACGTTTCCCACCCCCGCCCCCATCCCCAGAAAGACTGTGGTCAAATATTTACCAGCACACCTCCTGGGTAGGACTTGGAGGGATAAAGGGATTGAGGGAAAGTATTTCAGGAGTAAATTGGAGGGTGGAGTTCATTTGGAGTCTCCACAATCTTGTGTCCTTAAGCCTCTTTTCCTCCTACCTGGTGCTCAATTTCCTCTCCTTCTAGTATTGAAACACAGAAGTAGGGTATGAAGTGTGTAGGTCATGATGTTGTATGTACCTGTCACCACTAGGTGGAATGGAGATATTAGAAACCACTTAAATAAGAAATTATTGTGTCCATGAATGTCTAAGAACCTCAGACTTCCTTGATATTCAGCATTCATCCCTCATTTTATAGTAGGATTCTTCCCTAACCCACAATGTTACATCTAATACTTGGTTATACCTTTTAGCATCCTCTCCCTACTGAGATCTGATACTCCCTTAAGGTTAAACTGAATCAAGTGTATTTTTGAGAAAAATGGGCCTAAAGCCTAATAAAGTTGGCCTAAGAGTCTAGATGATCTAGGTTTAAGCTAGGCTTCTGAAACATACTACGTTGACCCAATGTAAGCCACTAACCCTTTCAGTATTCCAAGCCACACTATCAAAGTTAAGATTAGGCATTGTTCTGCATGAATAGAGACAGTTTTATCATAGAGAATTTCCTATGTTAAAGAAACCAAATGTCTGAGCCAATAAAATGAGACTCTAAACTACCTTCATGTAAAAATGAGAGATAACTGATTGGAGTGTTTTCTGGATGTTAAAAAAATATATGTGGACTTGATTTAGTGTTTTATCTTGCCACAGAATTGTTTAATCCCATCATCTTTTATAGGTTAATACCTTTGAGTATCCATATTTATTCTTTTCAATCGAGTAATCAGCATTTATTTCTTAATTACCTATGTGTCAGCCGTAGTCCTATGTACTAGAAATATAAGTGCAAAGAATGCACTCACATTCTAAGGAGAGACAATTGCATATAATATTTGTGTATACATTAATATATGCGCACAGGGAAAATAAACATAAATTTAACAACTAATATATATATATACAATTATTTAAATATAAGATAGTCTGATGAGGAGAACCTTAACAATTTCAGTGATCAGAAAAAACATCATGCAGAATATAGTGTTTGGGTTGCATCTTGGCAGGGGTGGAGGGAGTGACTCTAAGAAGTGAAGATGAGGAACGAGAATGTTTCAGGTATATGGGACCAATAGTGCAAAGGAGATAGGAGATGTGAAGAACAGAGAGAAAACCAATTTGACTGAATCACAGTTTGAGAGAAGGTGAATAATATCCAACAATATGCTGGGGCTAGGTTGTGAACATCGTGAACATTTCAAATGCTAAGCAGAGGAGTTTATATTTTATCCCAGGGGCAATAAGAAACCACTGAGTTACACTGAATAGAAGAGTGTCATGATCAGATTTGTACTTAATGAAAATTACTTTGGCAACACTCTGTAGACTTGATGGTGAATAACTTGAGGCTATGGTACTAATGAGGAGTCTGTTCAAGTAATATAAGTGAGAGGTGATGAGGGATGCAGGAGATTTTGTGGCCAAGGGAGTAACAACTGATGGTTTTTGTGGGATGAGACAAAGTAAGGAACAAGGGTGATCCCCAAGGTTATTCAAGGTCACAAACCTGGGAAACTTGGAAAGATAGTGCTTCTTTCAAGAGAGGAGAGTTTACAGGGAAAGACAATTCAATTTTGGACATGTTGAGTTCAGGATTTCTCTGAGACAGTTTGAAATTTGTAATACATAATAGGTAAACCATTACAAATGTGAGACAAACTCAAGGGAGAAACAGAGGCTGAATATAGACACATTTACATGGAAATGTGAGTTATTTGCATAGAAATGTGAGTCAAGTTCTTGGGAGTTGGTGTAATTACCACAAGGGAGAAACCAGAGGGAGAAGAGGGCCATAGACAGAATCCTGGGGAACCCCAACAGGAGGCATGATATGATATGCCAAAAAAGTAGTTTGAGAAGGAGCATTGTCAGTGATGAGAACTAGTGTAAAAATCATTGTCAAATGTAGTACATTGGTTGAGAAGGATAAGGATCGAAGAAAGGGCCATCAGACCTGGTTCTTAAAAACACATTGGTACCTTTGGAAAGAATAGTTCCAATATAGTGATGAGGTTGGAATCCGGATTGCAAAGGGATAAGGAATTAACTTCAGGAAGAGAAAATGGAGGTGAAGTACAGATAGATTTTTCAAGGAATTTGATTGAGTGAGAGAGGAGAGGTTTAGGACAAATGTTCCAGGAGATTATGGGATCTAGTTTTTTTTTTTTGGTTGTTTTTTTTTTTAATTCTGTTTTGTTTTTGTTGTTGTTGGGTTTTTTTTGGGGGGGGAGAGTAGATATAAAGGTTAAAACTTCCAGAGAGAGGGCATGATTAAGGATACAATCTGCTGAAGAAGGCAGAAAGGATAAGTATGGAAGTGTGCATGTAGAAGTAAGAGTTAGCATGTCATCATGGGTAGAGGACTGATCTTGAAGCTCAGGAATACCTGGATTAAAAGTCTGTCTCTAACATATACTGATTTTATGATGGGGCAATTCACATAATCTTTCAGTGCCTCAGACAGATAAGACTCTAAGTTGCAGAGCAGGTGCTGACCTGAATTGGTAGAGTGTTTCCTTACCCAGGAGTTCCTCATACCAAAGATATCACTGGTTCAATAAAGTAGGAATCAGAACCACAATCATTCATATCATAATCAGAGACAGATACAGGACTGGTCCCCTCAAATTATAAAATATATTTGAATTTGATTTTGTTTTCCACAATGCCCCAAAATCAAATTAGGGATAATAGCATAGGCAATCTATGCTCTCTATAGATAATCTATAGGTGATTTTTAGGTAACCATACTGTTTGTACAACCCTGAGAAAATCACTTGATCTCTCAAAGCTCTAGATAACACTAGAGGTAGCAGTATTGGTAGTAGATCTGTATTGATAGAGGGAGTTTTCTTACCTGGAAGTACCTTATGCCAGTGAAATTCTAGGTCTAGTCTTTATCTTTATCTGATATTTTAAAATTTTCTAAGGTGATATACATTTTTTAAAAATCTTTTTAGTTTTTTAAATTTTCTGATTGTTAGAGGACCTATCATTGTGAATCAATCTGTATTGAATGGTATAAACCCCTGGCTGCTCTGTAGGGAAGCCATGAAGAGGTCATTCCTTCAATGAGCTGTTCCTTTTCTATTCTGAGCTTTCTCTCTGTTTTCTAAGGTACATGAGTAACACAAGGAGCTCAGTAGAGCAGAAAATAAAGGTAAATATATATTTTAAAGCATAATTATTACAAAATGCCATCAGTTTATTTTCCTTCAACATCAATAAACTCTGCTAGCTTAAGTGATTTTTTTCTTTTTCTCATCCCTTGCTTTGTCTCTAGCCCCTTTGTTATATAATGAGAAGTTGATTAATGGTGAAATTTGAAGTTTCGCCAAAGGGAAGACTAAATTGAAAAATAGTTTTTTAAGCCCTTGTCTTCACAATAAGGCTAATTTTAAGGCAAAATAGGAGTGAATGAGATCTTAGGTTGGAGAATGAAACACAATAAATACAGTGGCTCTGTTGAAAAGGGATGAAATTTCTAAGATCTTACCCCCTCCCCCTTTAAATGCAGGTATCAATACATATTAAGCTTGATTGAATGTAACTCACAAAAAGTGATTATTAAAAGGCTTTAGATTCTTGCCCTGAGCATTGAACTGAAATATACATTTTATTTCACTTCAGTTTTATTTGGTGCATTAGCATAACAAAAAGCCATTTGACAGAGAAAGCAATGTTATTTTAACCAGTATCATGAGATCTTTGCTAGACCATTAAAATGCCTAGTGGAGATGTGTAGTTTACATATTTCCTCAAGAAAACAAGCTGAATATTTCTTTGTTTTATGATACAGAGACAGTTCAGGAATAGAAATAAGTTAAAAAACAAAACAAAACAAAACATTGCTGTATCATCCAAAAGTCTGATTACTGAGCAAAGTTGCAAAGCAATAGCAGTTTTCAACCACAGAGATTAAGAAATGAGACTTCAAACACCTTGAGCTATGGAAAGTTCAATGCACAAAGTCACCTTTTCACTAGCTTTTACTGTTTATTAGGGGGGAAAAACCTGTTACAGATCTTGTTCTCTTATAATAATGAACTATCATAGTTTGTTTTAAAAATGATTTTGACAAGTGATTTCATTTGGTAGGAAGGTGTTGCTTTCCTTCTCTTGGGAGGCTAACAATCAAAAGAATTAGTTTTAAATGAAATAGATAATTTTTTGAAGAATGGAAGAATTATAATTTTCTTTCTGTGGCTCAAAAGACAGTGTTTCTCAATGGGAAAGAAATTAAAATGCTGCATCAGTGTATTTCGGGTTTTGCCAATACTCTGAGATTCTTAGTAATGATATCTGTGTGTCTTTTTCATCGTTTTTCTGTTCTTGTTTCTTCATCTGTGAAGCATAAATAATAATGATCTGCTTTTTAGAGTTCCTATTAGTAATAACTTCTAAATATGATTGTAAGACATTTTGCCATGATATAATTACAACCTTTCTATGGCCCTTTCTACATGGGACAATGTGATTAAATCTTAACTTCAGCAGCTTGAAGACAATTATTTCCGCCTGAAACTGGAACAATTTACTTATGCTTTTGTCTGAAGACAGCAAATCACAGCTTTTTCTGTAGAAGCAAATCACGATTTTTAGTCCATGGGATGTTTTACATCAAAATACCTATTTCCAGAAAGGTCATACTGACCAAATCGAATAAAAAAAAATGTTGGTCTTAATTTAACCCAGATTTTTGATACTTCAGAACAAAATGAATTTAATTCAGTTCAACAAACATTAAGTTTCTATTATGTTTCAGGAATTAAGATGGAAGCTGACATATAGACAAAACCAAAATAGGCTTTGCTTTCTAAAAGCTTATATCCTACTGTTGGAGTGGGGTGAAGATAGGGAACATAACAAAGGTGGAAGTAAGTAAACACAAAGTAATTTCAAAAAGAAGAGTGTGCTGAGTTGTGTTTTGAAAGAAATTGGAAATTTTGCAAGGCAGAACAAGGGCATTGAAGACATGGGAAACCATCTGTGCAAAGACATGGGGGCAGTTGTGCATGTAATGGGAATGTTTTGCATTGGGAGCAATTCAGTTTGACTTGAATAGAAAGTGTGTGAAGGTAAATAATATAAAATAATACTGAGAAGGTAGGTAGCAACCAGGTTATGGAGAGCTTTAAATTCTCAAGGGAGAATTTTACATTTTATTCTAGAGGCAATAGGGAGCCATGGAAGATATTTGAGAGGAAAGTGAGGGTGGGGGGTGGGGAGGGGGACGAGCTATGCAAAATGAAGACAAAGAAGATAATATTTTTATTTTCCTAAATGACCAGAAACACTGCAATAAAACAGACCCCCAGAAAAGTAACAACTGTATGATTTCACTAAAATAACAGATATAAAATCACTGCCAACTGCTGGTGCTCAGGTCGGGGAATCTCAAATTCCAAGTTATGGTTTTTTGTCAGTGAATCAGTCCATAATGATAAAGAAGGGGCAGTCAGTGAAAGTGCCATGGAGAAGATACAACAGAAGCTTTTACCAGTTCCAAGTCACGGTCTTTTGCCAGGAAATTATTCTGTAATAGCCCTGGAGGGGGTCATAATTGAAAAGTGCCCAAAAAGCGGCAGACCAGACAAGAAGTACCTACCAATTAGCCATTAAGTGCTGCAGGGGGCGCAGAAATTTGGCAGGGTTGACTCAGATTCTAAGGAACTTAGAGGCAGCCAAGAGATACTTTGGTTTCTGGTAAGCCATCTGCTTTTCAAATCTGCTCCTCCCAGATAAAGCCAGCTCACTAATGAGCATCAGTTGAATTAGATATTACTTATGTGGCTATACTTTTTTTTTTTTTTAACCTATCCATATCCCTTAGGGCTATTATGCTAGTGGTGGTACAACTTAGAAGAACAGACTATATAATAAAATCTCCCATTTAATGACTGAGTTTAGGATGTCATTATCACCCTAGGGCAATCATCTTCCTAATTTTCACATGGGAGTAAAATAACTCATACTGGTGATCATACATTGTTGGGCCAGGAAAGAAAGGTCACTTAAAGGTCATTTTGTTCAAACCACCATTTAACAAATGATGAAACTAAGGCCAGAAATGGTCTAGTCCTACTCTGCATATGAAAGTCAAAATAGGAACTGAAACTCAGGTCTTATAAATCTAAATATAATATTTCCACTCTACCATGCTGAATTTCTCTATAAAGTCTTAATAATATTCTCTGACTATGGGAAATATTTATGAATTTGGCCTGGTTTATTTGAGGTTGACAGCTAAGATGGGGTGAGGTATTTAGCAGGACAATGATATCCAGGTTGGAATGGTTCAAAGAGTAATTAACTCTGAAGCCATTGCAAGGCTCTGCACAGGTGTTTGGGTGTGGGATATTTGCAATTGATTATATCTCTTTCATATTAGTGACATAATGCTGGGAAATTAGGGTCCACTGAAACTGATGCCAATAGGTAAATAGAGCCAGTTGCCCATGCTGATAAGGAATGGATATAGCCCATGAGCTACATTTGAATTGTCCAGGCTATTTCCCCTGTTTATACCTCTCCTAGTATTGCCACACTGGTCTCTAAATATTTCAGTTTGTATAATTGGTTCAAGATGTATTATTATCAGTCCTTCTGGCATTTGAGCATTTCTGGGACTCCAGGCACATTATTCCCATGAAATTTCCCTTAAAAAAGGCCATGGTTAGTTATTAAAAACTAAACAATGAAAGATGGTAGAGTAAAGGTAGAGACTCATTCAAACTCTCCCAAATTCCCCTCCAAACAAGTTTAAAATAATGTATCAAAACAAATTCTGGAGAGGCAAAAACCAACAAAAGGACTGGTGAAACAATATTCCAGTCCAAAACAACTTAGAAGTTTGATGGGAAAGGTCTGTCTCAATGAGGTAAGAGGTGAACACAGCCCCACCCAGCAATGCCCTACCACCTGGTAAAAGCCATCAGTGAGGCCTTGAGCTCCATCACAAGCTGTTACAAGGCAGTCAGCAGTACCTATGCCTTGAGCAAGCCATCAACAGGCTTTAGGCGTGGTTGAATATGCAGAAGCAACTTCAGAACTCTTGGTCCACAGAGAGTAAAAGGATCAGACAAATGGTCTGAAGGAGATTAGAGGGAACCCTCAGTTGGCACTACGTGCAGGATGTTGTTATATTTCCCATACTGGGATCCCAGTCACATCCTCAGGATAAGGAGGAGCACTAGTACACTAGAGTTCCTGACCACAGGGAATCAGAGACCCTCATCATAGTTCCAGGGCAGAAAATAGTGCTTCTGGTCTCTCAGAGACCAGAGTACAGGCCAGGAGAATAGGGACTAAACCTCTCCTTAGGTCATACCACAACAGAAGGGCCAAAAACTTACAGACCTCCAGAAGTAGCTCTGAAAATAACAGAATGCTAAAATAAATGTGTTTTAGAATAAATTAAATAAGCCATCAAAGAGCTCCACAAGACAAAAATCCCCAGGACCAGATGGGTTTACAACTGAATTCTACAGACATGTAAAGAACAATTAATTCCAATGCTATATAAAGAATTGGGTAAAATAGGCAGAAAGGAGTGCTACAAATTCATTTTCTGACACACCTGACCAGGTGGGATTTATACCATGAATGCAGGGCTGGTTCAATATTAGAAAAAATCAGCATAATTGATTATATCAATAAGAAGCCCTACAAAACCCATGAAATTATCTCAATAGATGAAAAAAAAGCTTCTGATGAATAACAGCACTCATTCCTATTAAAAACACCAGAGAACATAAAAATAAAGAGGGTGTTTCTTAAAATGATAAGCAGTATCTATCTAAAACTATCAGCAAGCATTATCTATAATGGGGATAAACAAGAAGCCTTTCCAGTAAGTTTGGGGTGAAGCAAGGATGCCTATTATCACCACTATTATTTGATATTATACTAGGAATGTTAGCTATAGCAAAAAGAGAGGAAAAAAGAAATAGAATTAGTATAGACAATGAAGAAACAAAACTGTCACTCCTTACAGATGATATGATTGTATCATTAGAACATGCCAGAGAATCAATTAAAAAGTAATTGAAATCATAACTTCAGCAAAGTTGCAGGATATAAAAAAACCTACATATATCATCAGCATTTCTATATATTACCAACAAAATCCAGTAGCAAGATATAGAAAGAGAAATTCCATTTAAAATAATTGTAGACAATATAAAATACTTGAATGTCTACCTGCCATGACAGAGCCAGGGACTATTTGAACACAATTACAAAACAAAACACTTTTCACTCAAAGTCAGATCCAAACAATTGGAAAAATATCAAAGCTCATGGATAGGCTGAGCCAATATAGTACATATGACAATTCTACCTAAATTAATGTACTTATTTAGTGCCATACCAATCAAAATACCAAAAAAACACTATTTTTATATAACTAGAAAAAATAACGAAAAATTCATCTGAAAGAACAAAAGGTCAAAAATATCAAGTGAACTAATGAAAAAAAGTGTGAAGGAAGATGGCCTAGCCATATCATTTCTTCAACTGTATTATAAAGCAGTAATCATCAAAATTATCTGGTACTGGTTAAGAAACTGAGTGGTATATCAGTGGAATAGATTAGGTACACAATACATAGTATGACCATGGTAATCTAGTCTTTGATAAACCCAAAGATCTAAGCTTTTGGAACAAGAGCTCACTACTTGACAAAAACTGTTGGCAAAACTAGAAAACAATTTGGCAGAAAGCAGGAATGGACCAATAACTCACCATATACCAGGATAAGGTCAAAATAGGTACATGATTTAGACATAAAGCATGACAGCATGAACAAAATAGGAAAGCATGGAATAGTTTACCTGTCAGATCTATGGATAACAGAAAACATTTTTATGAAACAAGAGATGGAGAGTGTGAAGGGATATAAAATGGATACCTTTGATTTCATTAAATTAAAAATGGTTTTGCAGAAGCAAAACCAGTACACCCCAAATTATAAGGAAAGCAGAAAACTGGGGGGGGGGGGATTTACAGCAAGTTTCTCCAAAAAAGGCCACGTCTCTTAAATAGATAGATATCTGAGTCAAATTTATAAGAATCTGAGTCATTCCCGAATTGATACATGTTCAAAGGATATGAACAGGGAATTTTCAAATGAAGAAACCAAAGCTATCTAGTCATATTTTTAAAAATGTTCAAAATTGTTATTAATTAGAGTAATGTGAATTCAAACAACTTTGAAGTATCACCCCTCCCACCTATTTGATTGGTTAATAAGACAGAAAAGGAAAATGACATATATTGGAGGGGATGTGGGAAAACTGGATCACTAATGTATTCTTTGTGGAATTGTGAATGATCCCAACCATTTTGGAGAGCGATTTGAAACTAGGCTCAAAGGACTATAAAACTGTGCGTACCCTTTGACCTAGCAATATCACTAAGAGGTTTGTAACCAAAATAAATGAAAGGAAAAGGAAAAGGACCCATATGTAAAAAATTATTTGGAGCAGCTCTTTTTGTGGTGGCAAAGAATTGGAAATTGAGGGGATACTCATCAATTGGTGAATAGCTGAACAAGTTGTGGTATGGGATTGTGACTGAAAACCATAATACTATAAGAAATGATGAGCAGGATGCTTTCAGAAAAACCTAGGAAGATTTCCGTGAACTGCAAAGTAAAGTGAGCAGAACCAGAAGAGCATTGTATACAGTAACAGCAATATCATACAATGATAATCTGTGAATGACTCAGCTATTCTCAGCAATGAAAAGATCCATGACAGTTCTGAAGGACCTATGATTGAAAAATGCTATCCACCTCCAGAGAAAGAACTGATGGAATCGGAATGCAGATTGAAGCATTTTTTTTTCAGCTTTCTATATTTTTTATACTTTATTTCTGTTCAATCAACATACTGACATAGTAGGTGCTTGATAAATGTTGTTGATTAATAGATTGAGTGTGATAAGGCATCCCAAAATCTAATGCAGTATTGAACTACATTAAGTGAGGCAGAATTTTCAAGAATGTGGAAGATAAGTCCTCTTTTTCTCTGGTCTGGTTAAATCACATCTGGAACGATCTTTTAATTCTAGGTATAGGAAAAATTTCATAAAAAGAAGAATGTCCTGAGGAGGTCATCCAGGATAATGCATGACCTCTATTCCATGACATGCATGGATAGGTGAAAGCAACTGAGAATGTTTGGTCTGAAGCAGTGAAGAATTAAGACAAGGCAGCTAACCCAAAAGAATGTTTGGGAGAAATAGAAGCATTTTTTTTTCTTCTGAGTAAACCACCTAGATATTAAGAGAAAATAGGTATCAGTTTGAGAATCAGATTACCAACCTAGGTCATTGAGATGACATAGTAGTGACTGTCTTGAAATATTTGAAGGGTTGTTATGTAGAAAAGGAATTGAACTTGTTCTATTTTTATGGTATAGGACCAAGAAGAATAAATGAGCAAATGACAAAGTGACCAAGAAGAATAAGTGAAAATCTTCAAAAAGCAAATTCAGACTAGTTGTCAGGAACAGGTGGGGAAACCAACCTTCCTAATAATTAGAGAGATCTGAAAGTATAATGGCTGACTCCACTAGGTTATGAGTACAGTCCCATTAGAGGTCTTCAAGCAGAGATTAGATAGCCACTTTTTAAGTATGGTTTTATAGAGATTTTTTTTTTGAGTCTGAGTAAGATTACATGATTCTTGAGATCACTTCTAGCTTTGAAATTCTGATTCTCTGACAACAAATACATCCTTGGAATCTCAGTTTTTCACATTTTAAAATGGGAAATGAGTTATCATTATAGTATTATTATAAATTATAGCTTTTTGTGTGACCTTGAGTAAGTCACTTAACCCTATTTGCCTCCATTCCTCATCTGTAAAATTAGTCGGAAAAGGAAATGGCAAACCACTCCAATATCTTGCCAAGAAAACCCTAAATGAGGTTACAAAAAGTTAGACGTAACTGAATATGACAATGCACAGTGTTTCACATCCATGAACTTTTTTCCCTCTGCACGGTAGTGCAGAGTGTGGGGCCTTCTCATATCTCTTTTTTGAGGCCATGCTTGTTCTTTGTAATTTTGTAAAATTTACTTTTGATTATTTTATCATTATTATTCTTTCCATGTATATAGTTGTGATCATTGTGTATACTGTTATTTTGACTTTTCATGTCTTACTTTGTATCAGTTCACATAAGTGTTTCTTTATCATATTTGCTATTTCTTACAACATTGTAACATTCCATTCATGGTACATTCATGTACTACAATTTGTTTAGCCATTCCCTAATCAACGACTATCAATCGTCATTCTAGTTCTGTGCTTTCACATAAATTGTTGCTGTAAAATGCGTGTGTGTGTGTGTATATATGTATATACATACACATATATATACAATATATAATATATATTTGTGTGTGTATACATATATACATAATATATATAAATATATGTCTATATTACCTATATCTATATATTTCTTTATGTGACATGTTTGGAAGATTGTAGATACTCTGATCCTTATCCCTTTTTGACTCTCAACAGAAATGGAAATTCTTATCATGGGCAGTTTGCGTTTATAGAGTTTAGAGTATCCTCTGTACTAAAAGTATGTGTTATGTGATAACAAACATTTGAGATTATTTTTGATTTATGTGTATCATCTATTTATCCTACATGTTCTTTCTGCATCCCAAAAGTTTAGGCAATTTATTTTTCATTATAACCATGGGTACAAAATAAGTTAACAGTTTAAAGTAGTAAATAGGATTATATTTAGGCAAATAAATCTGTCTATAGGAGTTTACTGGAGGCATTAAGGCATTGTGCATATGGAGTCATCCGTAGAGTCAGCTAGAACTGAGTTCAAGTTTTACCTGTACTACATATTTATTCTTTGATCGAGATTAGTTACTTAATTGGTTCTAGACCAGTGAGCTCATCATTGTATTTGCCTCCCAGAGTGGAAAAAACCCTCCACCAATACAAATCAGTAACTTATCTATGACTTGAAAACTTGTATGGGGGGAACTGAGAGGTTATGTCTGTGTTCTCATAGTTAGCATGCTTCTGATGCATGACTTCAAGCCAGGTCTTTGTAACTCTAAGGCTTGCCCTCTGGCCACTAGGCCAGGGTTCATTAGGGAATAATAATTTTTAAAATAGTTTTTCAACTTGCAGTCCCATCACACAAGTCTCTACATTGTAAGATATGTAAATAAAATGTAATGAGATCATTTCTGGCACAAACCACTAAAAGAAAGGAAAACATAATGCAATCCAATCTATGTTGATAGCGGTGAAGTATCTAGAAAAAATAGAGTAACAATTCCATTATATATATACTAGTCATATCCCAAAGAGGGATTAAAAACAAACATGAGGGCATATCCAGGGTAATTACAAAGATGGTGAAAGAAATTGAAATTGTATCATATGAGGAATGATTGAAGAAGTGGGGATATTTTCCCTGGAAAAGAGAATTTTGGGGGGACATGCGATAGAAACAAAGCAGTGTGGCATAACTATCTTAATATTTGAATAGTAATTGCATTTGTTTTCTCTACCTCCTTCCACACCCCTCCACACAATGGAAAAGAAAAAGAAAACTCTTGTAACATATATGCATCTTTATGCCAAAAGCAAATTCTTATTGGTCATATCCAAAAAGGTGTATCTGCATTTTTAGTTTATCACATCTTTATCAGAAAATGGGGCTGCGTTCTTCATCATACATTCTCTAGAATCATGGCTGATCATTGTGTTGATCAGGGTTCTTAAGTCTTTCAAAGTTGTTTGTTTTTATCGTGTGGCACTTTGGTGGTGTGGTGGATGAATAGAGCTCTGGAACTGGAGTTCAGAAGACCTAAGTTCATATTAGACCTTAGATACTTACTAGCTGTATAACCAAGCTAAGGGACTAAATCTCTATCTTCCTTAGTTTCCTTGTCTGTAAAATTGAGATCATGGCACATACTGCCCATGTTTATTGTGAAAATCAAATTAGATCATATTTTTAAAGTGCTTTGCTAACTGTAAAGCAAATGCTAGCTATTCATCATCATCCTTGTTGTCATCATCAGTACTGCCATGTCAGTGTTATAGTACAATTTTTTTTCATTCTGCTTATTCACTCTGCAAACATTCATACAACTCTCCGCAAATTTCTGATGCAATAGTATTCCATGAATCCAAAGACCACAGTTTATTCAGCCATTCCCCAATTGATGGGCACCTCACAATGCACTATTTTACAAGGTAGTGAGTTTCTCATCAATGGAAATGCTCAATCAAAAATTTGACTCCCTTTCAGAAATACTTTACATTGTGTTGAAAATTAGGTTAGTCCATTTCTAAGGCCTTTATAACTCTGAGATTCTGTAGCTATATAACAAAAACTACACAAATAAAAGCTGAGCTATTTATTTTTCAAATTAGAATTAATAAAGTAAAATGCTAGAATTCTTTGGGGATTGGTAAAAAGAAATAGACCTCTGCTATTCTATAGGTTTGGCTCAGAATAATATACAACATCTCTTCCCAGGCTCTGAACTGAAACTGAACATAAACTTTAGATGAGCTTAGGGAAAAGTGAAAAAAAAATGAGCACAGCCTCTGATTTTCATGTAATTTTGGAAAACTTTCTAGTTTATGACTTCTTCCTTGATAATACAGGCAGGGTAGTTTCAATCAGTCTTCCTTTGCTTTTTGAAAGGTTTGGATCTGAAACTGTTAGAGTATGAAATATGAAGTTAATTACATGATTATATTGACTTAAAAAAAAAACTTTTTGTCTCTGTCTTTCAGAAAAGCTCAGATGTTTGGTTATGAGTCCCAGTGGATACAAAAGCTCAATTTGGGTTTACTGAGTGGAAATAATGAAAAAAAATTACTTTCTCATAATATTTCCTTTTCTTCAACTTGTAGTATCATCAGATGGGCCACTGGGTTGTAAAATAAGAAAATAAAATAGAATGAATTCAGTTCTGGCACAAAGCATTAAAGGCAACAAAACAGCCCCTCTGCCCTCCTCCCCCCGTTAGGTTGTGTTTTCTTAGAATTGCAATTACTTTTTCTCTTCTTATTTATTTTTTCTTTAAAATCTTCACATTTTTAATTTAAACATACTTGAAGTAGTTCTTCCTGACAAAATATTAAAAATGATAATTCATTTTTACTGTGACTTCATGATAGTTTAGGATTAAAAGAAAAAATATCTTAGCCATCTGTAGCAAAGAAGAGATTAGATGATAAAATATTTAGTTAAGAAATCCTGAATTCCACTAATCATTAATTTGTACAGTCTTCTTCACACAGAAATACTTTTGAGGGATGTTATAGTCTTTGCATTGGTCTTCCATGATGAACTCCATTTTCTTAACAAGTCTTGATGGAAGAAATTTATTAAACTCCAGTTTCACATGTAAATGTGTTTGTTCTACTCTGGGACATTGTCCAGTTAGTTATCAATAGTTCTCAGGCTTTTTTAAATTTTATTTTTCTTAAACTACGAAAAAAAAATCATGTAGAAAAATGTGCATCATTTTTCAAACCCAGGAAATGGGAGTTAACATGATATGGCATACTTTTCAGGATAAAAATAATACCCTTACAATGGAATAGAAGAAAGAATGCAGTAAATATTTTAGAGATTAATTTTATGGGAAAACTTATTTTTCTGGAAATTTCTTCTCAAATCTCTAAATTGCCTAAGTAAGATTCAGTATTGATTCAATGAAGGCAAGTTTATATGATAAAAAAGTAATCAATGTTATGGAATTTGGAGCAGAATGAAGCCACAACCACTTTATGCACTATTTTTTATGAGATTGAGTGAAACTTTTTCAAGCTAATCTGTGAAAGAGGATAGCATCTTAGAGGGTAATATTCATCTTGCTTGGGCAAACTGTATCACCAAATAAATATTGAGTCTCAGGACAATAAAGGATGTTTAATTTTGTGTATGTATAGGTGTGCTTCTGTGATAGAAATTGAGGTAAGTCCCACTGAAATCCACAATTCTGAATCAGTAATATCTGCCCTGATAGATCATTTCATAACAGCATTTTAAAATCTCATACTCTTTTCATTAGGAATGAGTAAAAAGTAGAGTGAATGAATGAATGAATGAAAAAAATTGTTATGCACCTGCTATGTACAAGGAATTGTGTTAGGTTTTGGGGAGGAAAAAGATAAAAGATCAGTAGCTCCTACCTTTAAAGACTTCATATTCTGATGGGGGACACAACATGTACTGGGAAGTGGTAACCAAGTAAGGTAGTTTTTTTGTTTGGAGAATCACAGAAATGGTAAGTGGAACAATTGGAAAGTTCATTGTGTGACCTTTCTGGAAGCAGTAGGCATTGTTTTTATTATTGTGGATAGGGTTCCTGCACATTGTTGGGCATAGGGCAAGATGACCCAAGGTATTTGGAGTAGTTACACGAGAAACATGCTCTGAGAACAGCTACTTCTAGACCAGGGGTGGGGAACCGGTGACCTTCTAGGTCCTTGACTGACTGGCCTTTTGACTGAACAAATCCTCTTATTAAGGGGATTTATTCTTTGAAGTTTGGATTCAGTCAAAGGGCCACACTTGAGGACCTAGAGGGCCACAGGTCCCCATCCTTGTTCTAGACAGTAGGAAAGTTTATACTTTTTCCAATAAAGCTCAACCCCTGGATGGCGTTCTCACCTCAGTAGATTGGTAAGTCTTTGGCTATTCCAAGTGGGAAAGAAGGCAGAAGCTATTGCATAGGTGGGAATTGAGCAGATTCTTAAGAGAAGCTGTTTTAAATAATATGAGCTTGGAAATAGGGCCCAGGAAGCTTTATGACCAGATAAAGTAAATGGTAGATTAAGTAGGATGATTTCAAAGTCATCTAAAAGGGAACCATGTCGGGGAAAGGGAGGAAGGGACATCTTAGCTCTCTGATACTTGAAAATACAAAGTTAGATAGTCATCCTTTATTGCCAGCTAAATGCACGTATCCATTGGTGTGAAAAACCTCCAGAAAAGTTGTTCTGATCTCTCCTTATTATAAGAAGGTGACCCAGAGCTTTCAAAAACTAACACAGGCTGTGACAGGTTCAACCAGCCTGATGGCCTTCAAGGATGGGCCTCATTAGAGATTTTGTCCTCTGTCTGAGGATCAAGTAAGCATTTGTCAAGTCACTGCTATGTGCCAGGGACTTTGCTTGGTTCTAGGGAAACAATGATATCAATGAAACAGCTTCTGGCCTCAAGGACATTCTACAGGGAGAGAAAATATGTACGCACACACACACACACACACACAAACACATACACACGCACACACAGAGAGGATTAAGGTTAGAGTTTAGATCTATGATAAAGGGAAGTCTTGGATGAGGAAACACCCTGTACTAAGCGAGTTCTATGCCTTCTTTGCAACTTAAGTCTTAAAGAGTTGCCCAGACCTAAAGTCACACAGTCATGTGTCAGAGGCAAAACTTGAACCCACATATTCCTAACTCTGAGCACTATCCAGTAC
Organism: Vombatus ursinus; assembly: GCF_900497805.2. NCBI lineage: Eukaryota > Metazoa > Chordata > Mammalia > Diprotodontia > Vombatidae > Vombatus > Vombatus ursinus. The sequence continues at coordinate 5,178,731 of NW_020950792.1, read as the reverse complement.
ATCATGTAGCCTCTTATCTCAAATAGGTATGTGAAAACATATATAAAATAAATTCAAGATAGTGAGGGGGAAGGGTCATTGATATTGGGGGAATTCTGACAGGCTTAATGTATGGAGTAATGTTTGAGTTAGCTTTGAAGAAAACTAGAGATATTCTGAGACAGAGGTGAGGTGGGTATGCTTTCCAGACTGGGTGTAGAGACATCAGGGAGAGAGCTTGTTCAAAGGTATGAAAATGGTAGGTCAAATATCATTTAGGTCAGAAAGAAGGCTGATTTGTTGGCTGGATTGAAGAATGTATGGCAGGAATGTATGTATAATAAAATCTGAAACGTAGGTCCAGGTTATGAAGGGCTTTAAATGCTGAACAGTCATTTCTATTTCATTAAAAAAAAGATGATCAAAGATGACTGAGTCAGAACAGAGTTCTTAGAAATCTAATTTTGACATCTGAGTGGAGGACGTGGAGGATGTTCTAGAAAGAGGGGGAGAGACTTTAGACAAAGGAGGATGGTCTAGAAAGGAGAAAGAGATGAAGCAGAGAGAGAGAGCAATTAGAAGGGTACTGTATTAGTTTAAAAGAGATATGAGAAAGAAGAGGTTAATTCTCCCAAGGAACTAAAAATAAACCAGTTCCAGCAAAGAATTGGAAATTGAGGGAATGCCCATCAGCTGGGGAATGGCTGGACAAGTTGTAGTATATGAATGTAATGGAATACTATTGTGCTATAAGAAATGATGAGCAGGAGGATTGCAGAAAAACCTGGAACTGATGCTGAATGAAGTGAGCAGAACTAGGAGAATACCGTACACAGTAGTAACAGCATCATTGTTTGATGACCAACTTTGATAGACTTAGCTCTTCTCAGCAATACAATGATCTAAGACAATTCCAAAAGACTCATGATGGAAAATGCTGTCCACATCCAGGGAAAGAACTATGGAGTCTGAATGCAGGTCGAAGTAAACTATTTTCATTTTTTTTGGTTGTTTTTGTTTTTTTGTGTTTTTCCCCCTTTGTTCTGTTTTTTCTTTCACAACATGACTAATGTGGAAATATATTTACATGATTGCATGTATAACCTATATCAGATTGCTTGATGTCTTGGAGAGGGGGAAGGGAAGGGTGGGAGGGATAAAAAAAATTGAAACTCAAAATTGTATAAAAAATGAATGTTGAAAACTATGTATATAAATGGAAAAAATAAAATACTATTTACCAAATAAGAAATAGAAATATAAAAACTCAGAAAAAAAGAGATATGAGAGGTGGTAGTGCTGGTTAAGTGAAGGCCCTCTGACATTCTCCTTTCTTCCTGAAAAGGGCCCAATCCAGTTCATAGTCTTAGTAGCCTGCTTGGAGATAAGGATTCTTACAGGTTAGTGGAGCCTCATGATTCCCTTACTAGATGCTTTTATATGTCCACAGAGGGCCCAGGTGCTATATTACCAGGCCTGAACCTTCTGTAATGCTTTAATAAATGGACACTTTGTGCCCTAGCTGCATTCTTCCCCTACTTCCCACAGAGTTTGAATTTCTTTCTGTGCCACAGCCTAGAGACTTCCCCCTTTGAAATTCTATCAGTGCCACAGGGCCTGTTCTGTTGGCCATAAGCTACTCTAAGGGAGCATCAACAGTATTTGGGTCAAAGAACTTGAACTAAAGTTGACATGACCAAAATGCTGATTTGTTTTGCTTGACTATACTTATTTGTTACAAGGGAGGGTTTCAAAATGGAGGGTAAAGGTAAAGTGGGTGAAAAGATAATGATACAAATGGGAAGTGAAAAGGTTGTCAATAAGACATTTTGTACAAATGCACAGAAAATAAATAACTGCAGACGACAACATAAATTGGCTAGTTCTGTAACGGCTGTGGGAAATTTAGTTTTTGAGTAAACATGTGATCCAGATATGCTTTGTAAACCTTTAAACAATGTAGAAATGGTAGCTATTATAAGCTATTATTATTACTTATTATTATATACTGTCCTAAGTTATTCATAATAGAAATTGACAATTTCTTGCACAGTCCTCTTTCTTGTCCTTTATTGTATATTAAAATGATGAATATATTTTTGAAAGTGGTAACTGTTCACATATGTACGGTGAAAAATAGTGAGGAGAAAAGGATCACTGAGGTTGGATATATGGGTGACTAGAGGCTGATGTTGTACTTGACAGCTATAAGGAAGTCCAAAAGAAGGATAGACTTGGGAATAAAGATTATGAGTTCTCTTTTAGATCCAAAATGTTTAATAGAAAGTTTGTGATGAAGCACTAGAGGTCAGGATAGAGGACAGAGTTAGATAACAGAAAGAGACATTTGGAGATCGCAACTAAATGAAATGCTGACTCACACATTCTCTTTAGTGAGGAAAATGAAGGGGTTGGCAGCTTTGTTTCATTGAGCACCCAGAGGCAACAAGAAACAGTTCATCGGTCACTTTGCAATGTAGTGTTAATGATTAGCAGAAAGAAAATGACAAACATGAATATAATTGTGATTTACATACTAACTTTGGTGTGTAAGATGAAGATATAGAGGAAATTCTAAGACCTTAACAAAATTCTCCAAACCAACTTAACAAATATATTGTTTTTCTTTTCAATGGAAAGGTGGATATAGGAGAGGATAGAGAAAAATGTTTAAAAAAAAGTTTTCTAAGATGAAGAAATTAAAAAAAAAATACCTTTGTATACTACTTAGAAACTACCTGCCTATATATTGTGAATTCTTTATTCACGAAGGGAATCACAAGGTACTAGACATGGCAAACGTGGGGAAAAAACTATAGAAAAAATGACATACCTCCTTATACATATGTGAAATATCTCTATCAATGTGTCTCTTCAAATAGGAAATAAATGGTTAGCCAACTAAGGAATCTCTTCTAAGTTAGCACTGAATGTTCTAATCATACCATTGCCTTTTTAGAAAAAAAGTTAACATCATCAACAAATCGGGACAAAGAATAAAATGAGAAAACTCTGTGTATGTAATAGCTTTATCCTAACCTATTCAGATAAGCTATTTGCACTTAAAAATGGAAAATGAATAAAGTAAAATATATTGACATAGAAAAGATCATGTCATTGACCATTCCCCAGGAAGGATTTAGGAAAGACATATTTTTTTTGTTTGTTTTAGGCAATTGGGGTTAAGTGACTTGCCCAGGGTCATACAGCTTGTGTCAAGTGTTTGGTCTGAGGCCGGATTTGAACTCAGGTCCTCCTGATTTCAGGGCAGGTGCTCTATCCACTGCTCCACCTAGCTGCCCCCAAGAAAGACTTATTAAGGATTCAGCTTTACTCTAAGCCAGCATGTAAGTAGAATCAGAAAGAATCAAGCACCAATTGGTAAACTAACCTCCATAGCAACATCCACTTGTGTTTGCTACTAAACAGAGTAGAATTGTGAAAATTTTTTAAAGCCTTGATCTCTTGAGCAATTTCATTCTAGATATTATTAAAATTAAAATCACATCCTTTAAATAATAAAGAATACAACATAATTTCTTTCACTGCATAAAATTGCTTAATTAAAAAAAATTGCCATGGATCACTTCACAAATGTTTCAGGAAATATATGCTATACACCATATCTTCTTAGATAAAATGGTGGTACCAGACCAACCTGGGGGGCATATGTTCAGGGTAGCAACAGTATTCTTGACTCTGGGACATATCTTGTTTTAATTAGGGCTTGTAGAAAGCTATAATAAGTCCAGGGGAAGGGGAAATAGAGAATCTCTAGAGAAATGTATTCTTTGCTGAACTAGATCTTTAAGGCTGCTTTAATGTGGATATAATCCCTTAGATCAGCTTAACCTTAGAAGCAAATTATTTTTTTCAAGATTCCACTTGACTTAAAGTGCTGCAAGAAAACCATCATAATGATAGTATCTCACATTTATAAACAGTGTTTTGAGGATTATAGTGCTTTGTAGGTCATCTAAGCATTATTGTCTCCATTTCAAACACGAGGAAACTGGACACAAGTTAAATGAGTTAGCCAAAACCATAAAGTTAGTAAATGTCCAACCTTAGACTCCAGACCTCTGTATTCTGACAATAAATCCAGGGTTTTTCAACTATATCACTTTGCCTCCTGTCATCTCTAGTTCTCCTGATCTAGCCTCTCCTATATCCCACTTTCCATTGAAAGGAGTAACAAGGTATTCTTTGACTTAGTTTGGAGAATTTTGTCAAGGCCTTAGAATTTTCTCTATGTCTGTCTTCCTCTTTTGCACCAAACTTAACACATCACCATTATCTAAATTCTACTTCTAGTACCTTGAATCAAAATACAATTAGCATTGTTTTTTGTCAATGAATTTGAAAAGTCATTGTAAATGTTTTAATCTAAAACTCCACTACAGAGTCTGAATCATTTTCACTTGCTATCTCCACTATTAAAATTTACTAGATGATTGCTTGAAATCTTTAATTTTATAGTAGACCATATAGTATTTTCATCCTTAGGGTTAGTTTTTTATAGGTTCTATGGCCAGCATTTATAAGATGCTTTAAGGTTCACAAAACATTCTTTATATGTTATTTCATTTGATTTTCACAACCATCCAGTGATATAATATTACAATTATTTTTCTTCCTATTTTACAGAGATGCCAGAAAGTTAGGTGACTTGCCCAGGTAAACGTTCCTATTAAGTATCCCAGTCTTTGACACAATTTAATTTCAATAATATTTTGCTCCATGTAGTTTCATGTAGTAGGTCATCATTTATCATATCATTCTTTTTTATTTCTATTCAGTTAAAAAAAAGTTTTTCTTTTCGGCCAATTCACTATGTTACTGTGAGAGGATGTATGAAAACAGTATCATGGTAGGATGTACAGTTTTTAACAGCCATTTGCTTTTTTTCTGATTCACTTATCAAGGGAAATAGCATTTGTCTTATTTCTTGATAACAAGATGGGTCTGGCAAAATGCCACCCTCTCAGTCTATCAAAAAATGCAGAGTGTTGCAACACCACTCAGACACTTATTGCAAAGTGATGCTTTACTAACATTTTGATCAATATGTCTGCCTCTCCCTCCCAGGAGCCAAGGAAGGTAGGAAATTGCTAATTAGTGATACAATTGAAAAATCAAGTGAAGTAGTTCAGTGTTCTTTTTTTTTTTTTAAATCAAAATGATTACAGTTCTTTGAATGTTTAGAGATGAGCACGATACTTGCATCAAAGTATTGGGTGCTTAATAAATGTTTATTTATGGACTGACCTGCTGTCACTCATGACTCCTCAATACTTTTTCTTTTACATTTGAACTGCAAACTTTTACCAGAATGTGAGTATTTTATTCATGTGCTGCTTTTCTTTTTCCATTCCTTGGACTCTGTCTCTTCCTGAGACAACTAGATTCTATTCTCACATGAAAGGCTTAAAGCAAAACATTGATCTGATTCTCTGAATTTAGTTGGATACTTTCAAATCATATAATGAATAAACTTTTCTTACATTCTCTTCACTTAAGGAAACTATTTTAGATGTCTGTATGCATTAATTCCTTACAGACACACATCACCTTCTTGGTTTTTAAAATTTTCTTTATATTAGCAAATTTCATGAAACTACCATTTGAATACCTTTCTCATAGTACTAACTAGCATTCTAACTTGAAACAGTTTTGGAAATCTCAGCATACTGCTTTGGATTTGGGATTGAACAGTGAAATAGACAACACAAAATTAATCATTTATCTGACTTAATGAAACACTTGGGAGTTTATTATATTCTGCCAAATATGTTTTTTGTAAAAAAGATATGATGTCTTTGATCTTTTTTCCACATCACACATTTTATTAAACATGCCTTACTCTTTGTGTTTGCTTTTCGGGCACTCAGGGCAAAAGAGAGTTAAAAATGACAACACCAACAAGATGAATTTCATTTTCAAAAGATAAAAAAACAACTTCCTTATAAGAGATAGAGATTAATAGCTTTCTCTAATAAAGCCATGGTGGAAATGAGATCACTTAACTCAGAGAAAAATTAAGTTATCTCTATCATCTTTCTCTTGTTGTTGAATTCTTATGTAACTGTTACATTTTAAACATATTTGTCTATCTCATTCATTGGATGATTTTGATATTTTAATAATACTCAAAAATGAAAGAAAGAAAATAGGCAGAAGGGAAAAAATCTGTTCTACAAAAATGTAATCAGGTAACCATTTGTATTATCACCTCTCCATGTCTCTTTCCAGTCCTCATAATGTTGAGTTTGCATTGATCTATCCAAATTATGTAAAGCATTTCCCCCTAATACTCATAGCAACCAATGGAATTTCCTTGCATCAGGACTGTAGTCCATGTAAATGGAACACTGAAAAATTAACTTGATTATGAAATTATGGAAGTATTAACTTTGGCCTCATTAGTACCCTCTTCTGATAAGCATACTTAACTGATCCTATATAGCTCTCTAAAATTGTAAAGGTATTGTGTGAATATTCGGTGGACTTTATCCATGCTATAGAGAAGACATCTCTACATGTACTCAATGTATTCAATGGGAAAAAAAAGTTATGTTACCTCATATAGCTAATATTTATCATAGAATTCAAACATAGGTGTTATTGTAGGAGAAAGAAAAATTATGAGATCCTGGTCTAAGCTCTAGTAATAACTATCAGTGTGGACTTGAAAAATCATCTTCTATGGTCCTGAGACCATTTCCTCCACTTAGAAATATTGATGCCTCCCTATATTCCCTTCAAGCTGTAGCCAGAAAGAAAAAAAAAAGACAATTCTGCTAGTAATGAGCTTCCTCAGACCTAGCTAGCATATTCCTTAGGCAATAATTAACAACCATTTACCAATCATCTACTATGTACCAGTCAGTGTCCTAGTGATAGAAAGGTAAAAATAAAGTGATAATTCTTGTCTTCACTGGACTGAACTTCTACAATGGACAGATAGGTAGGTATTTGGGTAGATTAATATATCTAGAGAATGTTTGAATGAATGCTTATATTCTCCCCATAAATGAATATGCATATATAAACTAAATCTAAAATAAATACAAGGACAGGGGCAGCTAAGTAGTACAGTAGATAGAGTGCTGACCTTGGAGTCAGAAGGACCTGAATTCTAATCTTGTCTTAGACACTTAATATCTGTGTGACCCTGGGCAAGTCACTTAATAACCCTGTTTGCCTCAGTTTCTTCATCTATAAAATGAACTGGAGAAGGAGATACCACACTACTCCAGTATCTTTGCCAAGAAAACTCCAAATGGGGTCACAAAAAGTTGCAAATGACTAATTGACTACAACAGCAGCAAATGCGTAGGGAGAGAGGGCACTAGCAATTAGGGGGCATCAGAAAAGGATTCATGTAGTGTTTGAAGTGAGTCCTAAAATTAGGAAAGGATGCTACAAGGCAGAGGTGAGGACAGAGTAGATTCTTGATATGGTGATATGGTGGATGAAGCGGTATAGAAATGAGAGATAAAACAGTTTAAACAAGTATTAGAGGCACTGCCCTAGTCTCTGGGAATATGTCTCAAGAGCCAAAATCCCTCCTATTCACAATGAGCTTATATTCTTAAAAAGAAGACAAGTACATATAAAATTTTGGACATTATAAAGTTAATAAATATAAATATGTAGAAAGTCATTAAATATAAGATAGTTGATAGGGAACTATAATATGAGAGGATAATGAAAATTGAAATGCAGAAAATGATGCCTGAGGTACATTTTATAGGAAGAGAGGAGCTCTATGAAATGGAGGTAAGGAAGAGCAGTCTAGGCATGAATAAGAACCAGTGCAAACATATGAAGGTGGAGAATGGGGTATTGCATGTGAGAAAAAGAGAGAAGAATGGTTGGGTTGGATCATAGAGAGCAATGTAAAGAGTGATTTAGGCTGAAAATAGAAGTTCTAGACAACATATTTTGGGCTTTATAAGTTAAAGAGAAGAATGTGTATATTGTTGTAAAAGCAGTAATAGGAAGCCTCTGGAATTGACTGAATTGGGAAGTCACTTAGGTCTAAGTTACTTAAGCAGCAATGTATAGGGTGGAATGGACTGAGAGACAAAAATCAAGGATTAGAAATTTCTAACATTCATGTACGCAAGAAATAATGTGAGGCAGGAAGGTAATATGAGAACAGGACATAGCTCTATGAATGGACATAAAGAAACAGATATGAGAGATATACAGGTAGAAATGACAAGATTTGGCAGCCAAATGAATAGGTGGGGTAAGGAAGAATGAATTTTTTATTTAATATTTTATTTTCCCCAACTGCATGCAAAAACAATTTTCAACATTCATTTTTAAAATTGAGTTCCAAATTCCCTCCCTCCATCTCCACCCCCCTCATTGAGAAGGCAAGAGATTTGATATAGGTTATGCATGTGTAATTGTACAAAATGTATTTTCATATTAGTCATATTGTAAAAGAAAACAAAGACCAAAATAAAAACCTAAGAAAAATAAAGATAGTTTAAAAGGCATGTTTTGGTCTGTATTCAGACTTTGTCACTTCTTTCTCTGTGGATGGATAGCATTTTTCATGACAAGTCCTTCAGAGATCTATTGGATCACTGTATTGCTGGGAATAGCTGTCATTCACAGTTGATCATCTTACATTATTGCTGGTACTGTGTACAATGTTCTCCTTGTTGTACTCATTTTACTTTGCATCAGGTCATGTAAGTCTGTCTAGGTTTTTCTGAGAGGATCTAGCTCATCATTTCTTATATCACTATAGTACTCCACCACAATCATATACCACAAATCATTCATCCATTTCCCCAGTTGATGAGCATCCCCTGAATTTCCAATTTTTTTGCCACCAGAAAAGAGCTGCTATAAATATTTGGGCATAGTTCCAAATGGTTGAATCATTTCACAACTTCACCAGTAGTGCATTAGCCTCTCAATTTTTCCACATCTCCTCCAACGTTTATCATTTTCCTTTTCATTCCAATTAGCCAGTCTAATAGGAGTAAAGTAGTACTTCATTTCTCCTTTCAATAGTGATTTAGAGTATTTTTTCATATGGCTATAGATAGTTTTTGGTTACTTCATCTGAAAACTGACTGTTCATATTTTTTTCTCATTTTTCAATTGGTGAATGGCTCATTTTTTTTTATAAATTTGACTTATTTCTCTATATATTTGAGAGGTGATAGTTTATCAGAGAAATTTGATTCAATTTTTTCACAGTTATGATTGCTAACTTTATTTCCCCCATTTATTCTATTCTCTCTCTCCTTTCACATTGCCCCTCCTCAAAAATGTTTTGCTTCTGACTATTCCCACCCCAATCCACTGTCCCTTCTATAAGCCATCATCCCTTTCTCTTATCTCCTTCCCCTCCTACTTTCCTGTAGTGTCAGATAGATTTCTATATCCAATTGAGTATATATGTTACTCCCTCTTTGAGCCAATTTTGATAAGAGTAAGGTTCAAGTGTTTTCCTCCACCTCCCCCATCTTACTTTCCACTGTTTGTTGTCTACTTCTCCCTTTCCCTTGAAGGAGAGTAAATTTTTCATAATAACGCCTAAGGCTGAGAACCTGGAAAGCTGGAAGGATTGTAATGCTTTTGAAAAAAAAATAGGATAATTTTGAAGACAGGAGGATATTTGGAGCTGAGATGATTTCAGTTTTAGACATGTGAAGTTTACATGCCTCTGGAGCATCCAGTTTAAAATGTTCAGTAGTCAATTTATAATTCATATCTGAATCTCAGTGGAGAGAGTAGAAGTGGAGAAAGAAATAAGGAGAGTAAAGAGAAAACTCTGTCTTTGCTTTCAAAATTGTGATCCTCCATGGAGGAGACTGAGAAACATTGCAATTTTTTTTTCTGTATTATGAGTCACCATGGCCAGAAATAGTCTGATCTTGAGTCTCTCCATGAGGAATCCTTTTCATCTGGAAGAAAAAAAAACTTTCAGAATTTGTGTTTCATTGTGATAACTGCCAAAAACATAGGATCATTTCCTTTCCAGGATAAAGTAGAACTCCATTTTGACTTACCCAATAGGAATTAGTGATGCTGATTATAAATAGATTGCAATATTAGGAGAGCTATTAGAAGCAGCAAGAAAGCAAGTTTGTCTAGACCAGTAGTCTCTAACTCAAATAGAAACAGGGCCCTTCAATGATATGTAAAGATGCCTGAAGGTACACATTGACTTATAAAACCATATATTAGCATTATATATGTTTTCTTATATTTTTATTTACTTTAAAAATATATTTGTCTAAAAACATTTCAGTTTGTTTCTACAGCATTGGGTGAGGCATGATAGGAGTTTAAAAACTCTGGTCTAGATTACAGTGTGTGGGAGGGATGCAATATAATATTACGTATGTTTGTATATGTGTGTATATATGTATATACATATGTACACATACATACACATACTATATTATATATGTATGTGCATATCTATATATGTTTATATGTGTGTGTGTGTATCTTTATATAATGAGGATGGAAGGGTGAAATTGGGATGAAGTTGTAAAAAGACAGCCAAAGAAGTTTATTGAAGGGGGAAGTGGCAGGGTCAGATTTGCACAAAAGGAAAGTCTCTTGTAATCTCTATGAAGAATCAATTAGTGCAGTCAATCAACAAACATTTACTAAGACTTACTATGTACCAGAACCTGTGTTAACTGCTAGAAATATAAAGAAATGACTGGGAAAGGTGTCCTGCAAAAGGTAGGATCTGAGATTGGTCTCATTACAATAAGGAAGATGATAGGTAGAGGTGAGAAAGGAGAGCATTCCAGCTTTGGGGGATAGCAAGTGAAAAAGCAATCAAAATATGGAGTGCTCTGTACAAGAAACAACCAAAAGGTCACTGGATTATAGAAAACTTGGAAGGGAGTATAGTGTAAAAAGACTAGAGAGGTAGGAAGCATTCAGGCTAAGAAGATATTTAAATGCCAGACAGAAGATTTTATATTTAATCCTGTATGCAATATGGAGACAATAGAGTTTATCATGACATGCTGAGATTTGTGCTTTAGGAAAATCACTTTGGTAGATGAGAGGAGGATAGATTATAGTGAGTAGAGGTCAACCAGAAGACTATTAACAGTCATCTATGCATGAGGATGGTGGCTGTATAAATAGAGAGAAAGGGACATATAGGAGATGTTGTAAAGGCAGCAATAACAACACTTACCAAGATGTTAGATATTTGGATTGAACATAAGAGGAATCAAGCATTAAACCAGAATTGTAAACACGGATGATAGATATGTTCAACAATAATAGCAAGATGTGGAAGGGGGAGGATTTGGAGAAAGAATGACATTTTCTGTTTTGGACATGTTGAATTTGAGATGCCAATGGGACATCCAGTTTGAGATGGTGATATGAGACTGAAGATCAGAAGAGAAACTGGGGAGACACATGCATTTGCATATGCATATACATACACACACATATGTGTGTAGGCATGTGTACATACACACATATATACATGTATGTTTACATGTCTTTGAATCATGTGCTAGACTTAATAATTTGAAAACATAGGAGTTGATAGATCACTAAATAAGAGAACATTAAGAGAGAAGAGGACCCATAACAGAGCCTTGGGGTTCACCCACAATTAGTGGGCATAGCCTGGATGAGGATAAGTAAGGAGAGACTTGAAACTAAGAGATAAATTTGGAAGTCATTGCTATTATCTAGGGGAAGGAATAAGGAAGGACTTGAGCTCAGGTGGTGACTGTGTGAGTAGTGAGCATTGGTGGGTTAGCTGGCCCTTTCTCTATAGGAACTATTTCCTGGGATAATTGCTGTGGTGGCTAAGATGGAAGGAGGAGTTGTGGTCTGGGCCTGTTGCCACTCGTGAGACTCTTGTGCTTACATGCCAATTGTTAACAGTTGGTGTTGATGACAGTGGGCCCTTTCTTCACAGTGCTTCTTCTCAATTTCTCATTCCTCTCAATGAAGCATCTGAGTATGACTTTAGCAGTCAAAAATAGATATAAGTTTAATGGAAAATGAAAAGCATATTACTTGTATTCAAAGTCATTCAGTTCCTTCATATAATAAATATTATGCTCACCATGACATGGCTTCTGAGTGACATAAATAGATACACACCTTGACTCTAGATTTGTCAGTTTATCCAGGTGTGAAAGTCATGCCCCTAGGGCCCAGAGTGAGCATGAACCAGAAATATGCAACATAAATAAAAAATACAAGACACAATGTTAATTTGTGGTTTTCTAAGCAGTACATGGCCCATAGAAATCCATTTCTCTTTGAGTTTAACACCTGTCTCATACCACGCTGTCTCTTCAAGGAATATCACAGCATGTAATCTAGTCTTTGTTTCTGAATCCATAAGGAAATGATTAATAATCACTGTTCCCTTTTGAATTTTTGGAACAAAACCAAGTTCCTATGGCTTTATTTCCCCATCTATTAACTATCCTATACCTTGAAATCTAAAATAGGGCTTATTAGATTTGCTTCACAAGTCTCTGACTGTGACATTTTTCTTTTATAAAAAGGGGGGGAGTGGTGTAAAGAATAAATTGGGTCATATTTGGATTGGATCCAACATCTAAAGAGACTCATGAGATTGTGATGCATGTAATTCTGTATGCATAGGTTAATTCTTTCTCATCCTCATTACTTGGTATGTCACAAAAGGGCTTCCTTTTGAATACTATGTCTTGATCCTATGGAAATACTAGATGAATCCAGGTTTCATGCCTCATGGTGTTTGCTTTAATCTTTTATTTTATTTTCATGGGGGTGGATTAGTTTGGTACATCATCTTAACCCTGGTTAAGAATAAGAATTTGTGAAAAGAGAATAAAGACATGATGGTCATTAAAATTGTGGGGGGACTGTGTGTTCCCAGGGTAGTAGCTTAGCTCTGTTCTACTTCATGTTTTGCTTGGCATTCTCTTGTTCAAGAGAATGAGATATTTTATAGAATTGTAGTCATGTTGCACAATATATCCACTGACAGTTCCACAATATATCCACTGACAGTTCCCATGGATAATGTAAAAATTAAGCGGCATTATTGTAGTTACTTGCTACTTTGCTCTCTGTAAGTGTACATTTAATGATATATCATGTAGATAACTGAGAACAAGAAATAGATTTAAAACTATCACTTTTTTTAAAGTCATAATTTTCAAAAAGTCTCTACTATCTATAAAATTGGTTTGATTACACACTATTTCCTTCATATACATGCTTATAGACCCACATGCACACACTATTATATTTTATTAACTGTTCACTGATGAAGTGCTGTTATTGACCAAATGCGTGCCACCATTCTGTGATATGAGCCAGGTGTCATTAATCACATGTTCCCTCTACACTTCTGTGTAGTAGCAACAGTTGTTTCCTTGGTTTAAGTGGTTAGTGTGCAGTTATCCAATCAGACATTTACTACTGTCCACTGGAAAACTTCCCTCCTTCCTTCCCTGCTGTATTTCAAAGTACCTCAATCACAGAAGCATGGGTGAACAATTATACATAATTCTTTATTCCCACTATAATAAAAGGAAGAAAACCAAATATATTAAGTAGCAGTGGTGTCTCCTAGCCAGGGCTTCTCTTAAGCATAGGCCACCACCAAAGCCTTTGCATATAGTTAAGCCAAAAAGTACAAAGAAACACATTTCAGTTGCTCAAACTAGCCTTCACCTGATAAGCTCACGGTCTTTCATCTGAAATGTGAAAGTGGATACTAATTCATCCATCAGGAGATACCATCTCCTCTCTATGCCAGCTGCTCCATTCTGGCCATACATCCAGTGGGCCCAATCATTAGAATGCAGCTGGATTTCTAAAAGAGAAAATTTCTAGAAGACTTACACCTTCTCATTTGGTCCCCACCTTGGAATGTAGGTGTTACCTATCTTTCTTAAATGCACCCATTCTCCTACCAAAGGGCATGACCTATTGTCTAGAAGCTGCACTTGGCTCTATCCCACAAGAGGAGGTTTCTATAAGAATTCCAGAAGGAAGGCAGGGGGAAAAAGGGCCTTATAGCCAAAGCTACAGATACCTCATACCTCACGAGATATCAAGTGTTTGTTTTTTTTTAAATCTGCTTTGCCTAGGATAAAAAGGTTATGTTTATCTTTTTATGAACATTCTTAAGAATCAGAAAGATTCTCTCTCATATAGCACCAGAGGCTTCAGCTGGGGCAAGATTTCTGACAAGTCTTAAAGGAAGCCTTTCCCTCTTTTTCATCCTGTTTCTATGCATACCATGTTAGCTATGATTCCTCTGTCTTTTGCAACTCCCTATTCACAATAATAAAACTCACAGATGAAAGGAAGCAATTATAGCTAGGTTTTGATTAGTGCAAATAATGAATCTCAAGAAGTGGTAGCAGATATTCAAATTCACACTATTTGAAGTTATAATTATGTAAAATATGGTAATTGGTTCCAGCTCAAGGGAAATATGCAGGGTCAGCTTGTATAAAGTGACCACTTCCAGGATTCATTATTTGCACTAACAACACCCAGCTATATGATCAAAGTCAATTACTTTACAAACTAGCATGTAACATTCAATAAATACAAATATAAAAAAAACCTTGAAGCGTTAATAAGTTTCATATTTAATGCACATTCTCTACTGAGTGAAGGGAGAGATGGGGGAGGGGATATAGGAGACATCAGGAGAAAATGTCATTGTCTGAATCTGTCCTCTCAAAGGGAGTGTTAGAGTCAGAGTCAGAAAGAGCTGTGTTCAAATTTTGCCTCATATTTTCTAGTTATGTTAACCTGAGCGAGTCATTTAACCTCTTTTAGCCTCAGTTTTCTTATCTATAAAATGGAAATAATAATAAAAATCTTTCACATAGTGTTGTCAGAACAAAATTAAATAGAATATGTAAAGCCCTTTGCAGACCTTAAAGTAATATATAAATGTTATCCAATATTATTGTTGTTGATGATGGTGGTGTAATTATCACTATTAATAGCAGTAACTCATGTAGAGAAGCTGCATGATTAATAAAAGAAGCACTGGATTTGGAGAGAAAAGCCCTGATTTTGAATCTAAGCTCTCCTATTCACTACCCGTGTGACATTGGACAAGTCACTAAATCTCTCTGGCCTCAATTTTCTCATCTCTAAGATGAAGTTGTTTGGTCTAGATCATTAGTATCAAAATCAAATAGAAACAGGGGCAATAAACTACATATAAGGATCATGTATGCACCAGCATATTGATTTAGAAAACCACATTTTAACATTATTTATGTTTTATGGTATTTTTTATATATTTTGTTAAACGTTCCTCAGTTTCATTTTAACCTGATTGTGTCTCACTTGGTAGTGTTTGTTGCAGGCCCTATAGGTGACCATGTGTTAGATACTTTTGGTATAGATGATTTCTAAGGTCCGTTCCAGCTATAAATATATGATCCAGTGATTCAGAGGGTGAAATCAGAAAGCCTGAGCTCAATCTCATGTTACTATCTTCATGCTTTTCCTCTAACATAGAAAACTGCAGACTTCATGTATAGTCATTTGCTGAAGATCATCAGGGATAAGTCAAAGTACAACAAAAAGCAGACATAACTTCCCCCACTAGGCAACTGTCTCCTAGACCTGCCACTGAATAACCTTCAATAAGAATGTTATCTGTTTCATTTTCAAGTCAAGACATCACCCTCATGATGTCATTGAGCCTCTTTAGTCTTCTTTGAAAATGAAGGATGAACAACAATGACAACAACAGCAACGCCATATAGAAACACTTTGGTATAGTGGTAAGGCCATTGGAAGCCATTAACTGGATCTGTTTCCTCATCTTTAAAAGGGAAGGATAACAATTCTTGCTATAACAAATTTAGGGAGAAGTGTTTCGCAAAAATCTCAAAAGCTATATTATTTAGCTATTGATGTCTGTTTCCAAATCTCATAGTTAAGGATTTTCAAAATCTTTCTTTTTTAGATCAGGATTGATATGGGGAGAAAAAGAAGAGAGTAGCACTATATCATGTAGCACTAAACTAGTTGAATCTATTTAGTTGTCTTTTTAGCAGGGGTTCTTAATCTTTACATACATACATATGTACATACATACATACATATATCATAGACTCCTTTGGCAGTCTAGTGAAGCCTATGGACTCCTCAAAATAATGTTTTTAAATGCAAAAAAATATTTTTAACGTTGCAAAATTAAATGATTGTATCAAAATAGAGTTATAATTTTTTTTGCAATTAATGGTATTTTTCCAATTGCATGTAAGGATAGTTTCAACATTCTTTTCTTTAAGATTTTCCATTTCAAATTTTTCTCCTTCCCTTCCTTCCCTACCCCCTCCCACAAGAGATAGGTAATACATGCACAATCATGTTAGACATATTCTACATTAATCATGTAAGAGAAGAATCAGAAAAAAGGGAAAAACCATGAGGAAGAAACAAAAGTAAAAATAGTATGCTTCAATCTCCTTTCAGACTGCACTGTTCTTTCTCTGGATGTGGATAGCATTTTCGATCGTGAGTCTTTTGGAATTGTCTTGGATCATTAAATGCAGAGAACAGCTGAGTCATTCATAGTTGATCATTGCATAATAGTGTTAATGTGTACAATGTTCTCCTGGTTCTGTTTACTTCTCTCAGCATCAGTTCATGTAAGTCTTTCCAGGTTTTTCTGAAATCCGCCTGCTCAACATTTCTTATAGAACAACAGTATTCCATTACGTTCACATACCATAACTTATTCAGCCAATCCCCAATTGATGGGCATCTCCTCAATTTCCAGTTCTTTGCCACCACAAAAAGAGCTACTATAAATATTTTTGTACATGTGGGTTCTTTTCCCTTTTATATGATCTTTTTGGGATACAGACCTATTAGCGTTATTGCTGGATCAAAGGGCACGCAGAATTTTATAGCTCTTTGGGCATAGTTCCAAATTGCTCTCCAGAATGGTTGGATCAGTTCATATCTCTACCAATAATGCATTAATGTTCTAATTTTCCCATATCTTCTCCAACATTTATCATTTTTTCTGTTTTGTCACGTTAACCAATCTGATAGGTGTGAGGTGGTACCTCAGAGTTGTTTTAATTTGTATTTCTTTAATCGATAGTGATTTAGAGCATTTTTTCATACGACTATAGATAGCTTTAATTTCTTTATCTGAAAACTGCCTGTCTATATCCTTTAACCATTTATCAACGGGGGTATGACTTGTATTCTTACAAATTTAGCTCAGTTCCCTACATATTTTAAAAATTAAGCCTTTATCAGAAACATTGGCTATAAAAATTATTTCCCTAAAATTCTGCTTCTCCTCTGATCTTGGTTGCATTGGCTTTATTTATATAAAAACTTTTTAAGATAATATAATCAAAATTGTCAATTTTGCTTTTCATAATGTTCTCTATCTCTCATTTGGTCATAAATTCTTCCCTTCTCCATAGATTTGATAGATAAACTATTCCTTGCTCTCCTAATTTGTTTATGGTATCACCTTTTATGTCTAAATTATGTACCCATTTTGACCTTATCTTAGTATACGTGCAAGGTGTGGTCTATGCCAAGTTTCTGCTATACTATTTTCCAGTTTTCCCAGCAGTTTTTGTCAAATACTGAGTTCTTATCCCAGAAGTTGGAGTCTTTGGGTTTATCAAATAGTGGATTATCATAGTTGCTTACTACTGTGTCTAATCAATTTCATTGATCCACCACTCAATTTCTTAGCCAATACCAGATAGTTTTGGTGATTGCTGCTTTATAATATAGTTTTAGATCTGGTTCAGCTAGGCCACCTTCGTTGGCATTTTTTTTTCATTAATTCCCCTGATATTCTTGACCTTTTCATCTTCCAAATGAATTTTATTATTTTTTTCTAGCTATAAAAATATTTTTTGTTAGTTTGGTTGGTATGGCACTGAATAAGAAAATAATTTAGGTAAAATTGTCATTTTTATTATATTAGTTGAACCTACCATGTGCTAATTGATTTTTTTTCCAGTTGTTTAGATCTGACTTTATTTGTGTGAACAGTGTTTTGTAATTGTGTTCATATAGTTCCTGGTTTGGTCTTGGCAGGTACACTCCCACATATTTTATGTTATCTAGTTATTTTAAGTGGAATTTCTATTCCTATCTCTTTCTGCTGGACTTTGTTGGTAATACATAGAGATGCTGAGGATTTATATGGGTTTAATTTATATCCTGCAATTTTGCTTAAGTTGTTAATCATTTCAAGTAGTTTTTTCAGTTGATTCTCAAAGAGATGGTAAGCATGCCATCATATCATCTTCAAAGAGTGATTGCTTTTGTCTCCTCGTTGCTTATTCCAATTCGTTCAACTTCTTTTTCTTCTCCTACTCTTAAGGCTAATATTTGTAGTACAATGTTGAATAATAGAGGTGATAATGTACATCTTTATTTCACTCCTGACCTTATTGGGTAAGTTTCTAGTTTATCCCCATTGTAGATAATGCTAGCTGATGGTTTTAGATAGATGCTACTTATCATTTTAAGGAAATTTCTTTTATTTATTTATTTCCATTTATTTCTATGTTGTCTAGCATTTTAATAGGAATAGGTATTGTATTTTGTCGAGCTTTTTCTGCATCTATTGAGATAATGATATGACTTCTGTTAGTTTTGTTATTGATATGATCCCTTATGCCAATAGTTTTCCTAATATTGAACCACCCCTGCATTCCTGGTATAAATCCCGCCTGGTCATAGTGTATTATCCCTGCTGATAAATTGCTGTAATCTCTTTGCTAATACTTTATTTAAATTTTTCATCAATATTCATTAGGCAAATTGGTCTATAATTTTCTTTCTCTGTTTTAGCTCTTCCTGGTTTAGGTATCAGCACCATATTTGTGTTAAAAGGAATTTGCCAGGACTCTTTCTTTGCCTATTTTTTCCAAATAGTTTATATAACATTTGGAAATAATTGTCATGTAAATGTTTGGTAGAATTCACTTGTAACTCCATCTGGCCCTAGAGATGTTTTTTTGTTTGTTTGTTTGTTTGTTTTGTTTGTTTGTTTTTTGGTTTTTGGGGGGTTTTTTTGTTTGTTTTTAGGGAGTTCATTGATGGCTTTTAAATTTTATTTTTCTAAAATAGGGTTGTTTAAGTATTTTATTTCTTCTTCCATTAATCTGGGATAGTTTATATTTTTGTAAATATTCATCCATTTCACTTAAATCGTCAGATTTATTAGCATACAATTGAGCAAAATATCTCCTACTTATTGCTTTAA
This sequence comes from Vombatus ursinus, assembly GCF_900497805.2. Taxonomy (NCBI): domain Eukaryota; kingdom Metazoa; phylum Chordata; class Mammalia; order Diprotodontia; family Vombatidae; genus Vombatus; species Vombatus ursinus. The sequence continues at coordinate 5,159,485 of NW_020950792.1, read as the reverse complement.
TTTCATCTTCATTATTGGGGAAGTTACCCTTTCCATTTTTGATGCTGTTAATTTGGTTTCCTTCTTTCTTTTAATCAAATTAACCAAAGGATTATGTATTTTACTGTTCTTTTACAGCTCTTCTTGTTTACAACTCTTTTGTTTATCAGTTCAATAGTTTTCTTACTTTCAATTTTATTAAGCTATCCTTTGATTTTCAGAATTTCTAATTTGGTGTTTAATTTGAGATTTTAAATTTATTCTTTTTCTAGATTTTAGTTGCATGGCCATTTCATTGATCTCCTCTTTCTCTATTTTAGTTAGTAAGCATTTAGAGACATACATTTCCCCCTAAGGACTGCTTTGGCTGCATCCCATGAGTTTTGGTATGTTGTCTCATTATTTTCATTATCTTTAATGAAATTTTTTATTTTTTTCTATGAATTCTTGTTTGACCTACTCATTCTTTAAGATTAGATTATTTAGTTTCCAATTAATTTTTAATCTGTCTTTCCATGGCTCTTTATTACATGTAATTTTATTTCATCATGATCTGAAAAGGGTGCATTTAATATTTCTGCCTTTCTGCATTGGATTGTGAGGTTTTTATGCCCTAATACATGGTCAATTTTTGTGTAGGTGCCATATACCACAGAGACAAAGGTGTGTTCCTTTTTATCCCATTCAGTTTTCTCCAAAAGTTTATCGTATTTTACTTTTTTCTAAAATTCTATTTACCTTCTTTCTACTTTCTTGTTAATTTTGTGATTAGATTTATTTAATTCTGAAAGGGGAAGATTGAGTTCCCCCACTAGTATAGTTTTGCCATCTATTTCTTCCTCTAGCTCACTTAATTTATCTAAGGACTTAGATGCTATACTATTTTGTGCATATATGTTTAATATTGATGTTACTCATTACTGATAGTACCATTTTCTGTGGTAACTTTTTGCAATATGTAGTTTCCCTGCTTATCTCTTTTAATTAGATCTATTTATGCTTTTGCTTTGGCTGAGATCAGGAATGCTCTCGCTACTTTTTTTTTCTTCAGCTGAGTCATAATATATTCTGCTCCAGCCTTTTACCTTTACTCTGTGCATATCAAATGTATTTCTAGGAAACAAGCATATTGTAGGATTCTGGATTTTATTCCATTCTGCTATCTACTTCTGTTTTGTGGGAGAGTTTATCACATTCACATTCACAGTTATGATAATTTTTGCTCTTCTTTCAACCTATCCTTCCTCACCATTGTTTTGCTTCTCTCTACCACCCCCTTCATTCTGCCCTCCTTTCTATCAGTGCCCCACTCACTTTCCTTCCCCTTCTATCAGCCCACCTCCAATCCCGCTTTATTTTGCTTTACTCTTTCACCTCCTTCTGTATAGGGTAAAATACATTTTTATACCCAACTCAATGTGTATGTTGTTCTCTCTTTGAGCAAAATCCAAATGAGAGGAAGATGTTCATTGCCTCTCTTCTTTCCCTCTACTGTAATAGGTCTTTTGCAACTCTTCTTGTGATGTAATTTACCCCATTCTGCCTCCCCCTTTCCTCTTCTCCCAATGCCCCTTAATTTTTTTATATGATCACATCAAAGTCAACTTATACCCACACCTTCTCTCTATATATACTCCTTCTAAATGCCCTCATGGTGGTACTATTCTCTAGAGTATCTAGAGTATTTTGCCATGTTGAGATGTAAACAGTTTAACCTTATTGAATAACATGTTTTATTTTTCTTTCCTTTTTACCTTTTATGCTTCTTTTGAGTCTTGTATTTGAAAGTCAAATTTTCTATTCACCTCTGGTCTTTTCATCAGGAAAGTTTGAAAGTCCCCTATTTCATTCAGTTTCCATCTTTTCCCTTGAAAGATGATACTCACTTTTGTGGGTCATTGATTCTTGGTTGTAATTGAAACTCCTTTGACTTGTGGAATGTCATATTCCAAGCCCTCTGATCCTTTAATGTAGAAGCTGCTAAGTCCTGTGTAATCCTGACTGTGACTCCTTGATATTTGAATTGGTTATTTCTGACTGCTTGTAGTATTTTCTCCTTGACCTGATAGTTATAAAATTTGGCTACAGTATTCCTGGGAGTTTTCATTTTGGTATCTCTTTCAGGATGTGATATGTGGATTCTTTCAGTGCTTATTTTGCCCTCTGGTTCTAGGACATCAAGGTAGTTTTCCTTGACAATTTCTTGACAGGTGCAATCCAGACTCATTTATTTTTTTAACCATGGCTTTCAGGTGATAGAATAATTCTTAAACTATCTCTCCTGGATCTATTTTCTAGGTAAGTTGTTTTTTCCAGTGAGATATTTTACGTTTTCTTCTATTTTTTTCTCATTCTTTTGATTTTGTTTGACTGATTTTCAATGTCTCATAGTCATTAGCTTCCATTTGCCCAATTCTAATTTTTAAGGAATCATTTTCTTCAGTTAGTTTTTTTACCTCTTTTTCCATTTGGCCAATTCTACTCTTAAAGGGTTTATTTTCTTCAGTGGATTTTTTTTTCCATTTAACCAATTTTATTTTTTAAGGAGATGTTTTCTTACAGTCAGTTCTTGTGTTTTCTTTTCAAGTTGTTGATTCTTTTTTTTAAACAAAGAATTCTCCTGCATATCTTTTATTTTTTTTTTTTTTCCAATTCTTCTTCTGCCTCTCTTATTTGATTTTAAAAATCCTTTACAAACTCTTCCAAGAGGACTTTTTGGGCTTGAGACCAATTCACATTCCTCTATGAGACTTCACATGGAGGAATTTTGGCATCATTGTCCTCTTCTCAGTTTGTATTTTGATCTTCCCTCTTTCCATAGTAGTTTTTTATGGGAAGAGCATTTTTTGGGTTCATTTTTTTAAGTTAAGCTCTCCTTTTGGGGCACATGGAACACTATCCCAAACTTCTTGTGCTGGGCATCAGGGGCCTGTTCAATGGCTTTCTACACCAGGACCTCATGTGCTTGCAGCTTGCCCACTGCCCTGGAATGCCATGGCCTAGTTATGCCTGTTGTGCCTTGGGTTTAAAGACTGGCAAATTGCTTGTGGCACTGGGACTGGTGGCCTCACAGCTGGTCTGCTGTGCCACTAACTCTGGGGACTTGGTTACTGCTCTGTGTGTGGCTAAGGGTCTCCTGCTGGCTTATCTGGACACCACCTACATTGGGCGGCACTCCCTTTTTACCCAAGTGAGACAAAACTTTCCTGAAATCCTTCTGTTATATTAAGCTGGAAAATTGTTTCACTCAGTCTTTTGGTAGGTTCTGTTGCTCCAGAATCGTTTTAGAGGATTTATTGTTTTTTTCTGAGGGAAACTGGGGAGAGCTCAGGCAACTTACTGGCTTCTCTTCACCATCTTATTCCACACCTCTATCAAAAAATATTTAAAGAAGTTCATGGGCCCTAGATTAATAATATACTTGTTCTAATCTAGATGATTTACAAAGAAATCTGCCTGACCTGAAAAAGTGAGGTAGCAGTATTCTCTAAAATTTGAATAATAGTTTTAGAAGAAGACTATGAGAGCAATAAATAAAATAAAGAAACATATAAAAGGAATATTAAAAAGTCTTATGGAGATAAACTAATTTAACAAGAGATTTTTTTTTCCTAAATGTATAACATAATTTAAAATACCACAAAAATTCAGAAGTTAATGTTTTCTGTACTTTTCCATTTGACTTTGTACATTGGTCTCTTATTTCATTCTTTACATGAATAAATAAAGGGCAATGAATAATATTTACTTCCTTGTTATTTGACATATGAATAGATACAAAGGTAATGAGCTAGTATTTGTAAAAACCTATTTTGTCTATAGCCTTTTTTTACTTGGATTCAGAAAAAAAAAACAATAACAACACATGGATCAAGGCATGACTTGATAAGAAATCTTCAGGGAAAAAAAGTTCAGAGAGTTTTAATCATGGTAAACTTGTCTTATGTCAACATTATTATATGGTAACTCTAAAAGCTGATGGGCTCTTGACTCTATTGAGAGGCAAGTGCCAAGGATTAGCAAGGAAAGATTCTTTGGGAACATTTATGATTTGGAGAGTTTCCAAAGAAAGGCAGCCAGAGTGAAGGGCTTTGGGATTAAACCATCTAAGGATTAAAATTCAAGAAATTATGATTGGTAGATCTAGTCATTTCAAACTGACTGTCTCACAAACATCTTAACCTCAGTATGTCAAAAACAGAAATCATTATTGTTTCCTTAGCACCTATTCTTCTGCAGAACTTCCCTGTTTTTGTTAGTCATACTACTATCTTTCTAGTCACCCGGGTTTACAATCTCAGTTTATACTTAACTCCTTCTTTCTTTTCTGTACCCATATCTAATCAGTTGCCAATTTTTGATGTTTCTAGATCTAGAGTTTTTATTTAAAAAGCTTACTTACCTAGTCACCACTCTATTTCAGCATGAAAATACCTCTTTTATTGGAACTATTGCAGTGACTTCCTTATTCTTAGAATATGAGGTCTTTCTTTTAGTCAAGAACTAAATCATGAATGGTCATCGGTCAGTCCAGCTGTCTTAGTTTGTTTATTTCCCCTGATCTGGAGAAAAGGGGCTATATTTACCCGGCTTCTCTCTATGATACTATCATATCAATAGCTACATGTCAGGGTTGTTGTGACAAGACTGTATGTGTTACAGTACTTTGTAAAAAAAAAAAAATGAGGGAAAGGAACAAAATTTAGGTCAACTTAAATAAGTATCAGAAAAGTCCAAAACATGAAGTGCTAACTAGGGTGGTTGGTTCCAGTGGAGTACCCTAGTGAGAGAACCTAGGTAGCAAGAAGGGTGGGAGAATGAGGAAATTGGCTGTTAGGGATGAAGTAAGAGGCTAAAAAAATGAAAGAGTGCTTGAAAAGAGGTTAGGATTATACAGAGGTCAATGAGAGTGACTGAAGACCAACTTTATTGACTTTATGACTTTCGCTATCATTGTATTAGTCAGCAAACTTTTTTGAAGTACCTGTGCTGGCTAGAGTGCTGAACTTGGAATCAGAAATACCTGAATTAAAATTCTGCCTCTGATACTTACAATTACAGTTGTATAACCCTGGTCAAGTCACTTAAGCTCAGTGCCTCAGTCTCCTCAGTTGAAAAATGGAAATAATAATAACACCTACCTATAGGGTAGTTGTGATAAGATAGCAAATATTGTAAAGTACCTTGCAGATGTTAAAGCACTATAAAATGTCAACTGCTATTGTATCACAATCACCATCGCTACCATTATTATTATAATCTATACCAAGCACTATTGTAAGCATTGGGAATACAAAGACAGAAAATAAAGCATTCTCTGCTGTCAAAGAGCTTACTTTTTTTGGATCAGATAGCATATAAATATATACATATGTACAGTATAAATCTATGAAGAAAAAATAGAAAATTAATATATCTTCATTCTTAGAGCTGACCTGGCCAGTTATACTAATTCTCCTTCCCTGAGATTTGAAAGAATTGGTGGATAGTAGAAAAGAGATTAGTCTTTAAGTATGCTGATCTATACACTGGAAAAATGTTTTATCTCATGCAACTCTAAGGTACATTACAACATTATATCTAGTGTGTTCATAACAATCAAGTCATACTCTTAGAGGAGTTTACTTACTATTTTCATTAATGGCTCTACTGGTGACCTATTAAGTTTATTGCTGATACTTAAGCCTGATATCATTTGAATCACAAATGAGTTTAACAAAATTCAACAAGTAGTTAGAAGAAAGAAATCTAAAGAGATAAGTGCATTGTAAAGGAGCTTAGGGAGTAGAAGAAATCTTCCTTCCCTCTACCCCTGGTCATTGCAAAGACATAAACAATTACTTTGTTTCTGCCATTTCTATTTATAGTTGTATGGGAATTTATAGATAGACCCACCTATTTGTACAAGTCCTGATGGCCTCATTAGATTAGAGGGCAAGGATCATATCTCTGGCTTCCTTTTTAAGTTCCCATAGGCATTAGTAGAGTGCTTTGGACATCCTGAGAGGATTCAGAAGAGGACAAAACAAATCATGAAAGGGTTTAAAATGAGAGCTATGATAAAAGCTTGTTGGTACTGTTAACAACCAATAGAATGTGAGTTCTCAGAGAACAAGGACTGTTTCATTTAAAAATCCTATTCTTTCTGCCTAACCAAGCTCTTTTGGAAAAGGGGTGGGGGGAGTAGGGAAAGAATATTTTAACTTTCATTTTAGAAAGACTTGAGAAGGAACTTCCTGACATGGCAGGATGAAATAACATATTGGCAAATTTGCAAATGATATAAAACTGGGACAGATATCTAACAAATTGGATGACATATTGAAAAAGCTCTTGACAGATTAGAACAACGTGTCACATCTAAAAAGATGGAATTTAATGGAGACAAATCCTTCACTTCTGTTAAAGGAAAATAAACTGAATTAAGTGTAGGATTGAGAAGATGTTGTTGCATAAGAGTTCATGTGATAAAGATCAATGGTATTTAGTGGACTCTGACCTCAGGTTGAGACCACATTGTGACTTGGTAAGCAAAAAAGATAATAATAATCATTTATTGCGTTCTGTCGAGAGAACCACAGTATCCAGAACAAGAGTGAAAATTTCACTGTACTGTGCTCTGATCAGATCACATCTGATGAATATACATTCAGTTCTGGGTACATTTAAAAAATATTTATTTTTCCCCAGCTGTATGTAAAAACAATTTTTAACATTTGTTTATGGGGGAGTTCCGCTTCTGGGAGCCAAGATGGTAGAGTAGGAAGTAAATCGCTCTCACCCTCCCTTATTAACCTCAGAAAACCCAGAAAATATTGCCTCAGGAGAAAGCCTGGAACAGCTGAACTGGCAGAAAGACAGGGTGCAGAAGTCCTGTAGCCCAGATAGCTTGAGAGATTAACAGGAAAGGACCCTGTTGCCCAGGGCGAAGGGGAGCAGCACAGAACAGGAAGCATCCCAGGAAGCTAGCAGAAAGTCCCACTTCAGCATACCGGGTTAGATCCTGAACCCCAAATGGTGGAGCAAGCAAACATCAACCCAAGGACCCCTGAGTGTCTCAGTAAGGGCAGGGGAACCAGTGGAAACCAACTCAAAAAACCACCATGTGCCTCGGCGTTCTATAGCTACCAAGTTTCCCAGTGCCTCAGCAAAACTCTGGAAAGTGCTCCAAGGATTTCCCCCAGGTGGAGAAACATCCCACAGCAGCAAAACATCCATCTGAAAGGAGCTGAAGAAAGTGAAAGGAAAGAAAGGCCTGGGTGAGCAGGCAACCTCCAGGGGCCACACTACCCAATCCTACCCCTAGAGTTCCAGTGTTGCTGATTCCAGCCCAACACCAGATAAGCTGTCAGAACCCTAAAGCCATAGCACACAAATGCAGTGACCAGGCCCTGGGCTCCCAACACAGGAAGCTTGGGTCAATGCCCCCTGTTCCCCAGCAGGAGAGTTCAATCCTTTTAAAAGCCAGAAAATAAGCAAATACCATGAGCAAAAAGAAATTTATCTATGAAGATCAAGGCTGAAATTATGAAGAGGACAACATTGTCAACAAACCCACATCTGGAAACTCAAAAGGGAATATGAACTGGTCTGAAGCCCAAAAAGCCTTCTTGGAAGAGCCCAAGAAGGATTTTAAAAGTCAAATGAGAGAGGTAGAAGAAAAATTGTGAAAAGAAATGAGAGGTATGAAAAAGAGAGTCAATAGCTTGGAAAAGGAAGGACAAAAATAAACTGTAGAAAATAAATCCTTAAAAAATATAATTGGCCACCCGGAAAAAAAAGTACACTGAAGAAAAGAACTCCTTAAGAAGAATAATTGGCCAATTCTTCTAGTAGAAGAAAACAATTTGTTATCACTTTGTGAGAGACCAGAATCAGTCAAACAGAAACAAAAGAATGAAAAAATAGATGAAAATGTAAAATAGCTCATTGGTAAAATAACTAACTTGGAAAATGGATCCAGGAGAGACAAATTAAAAATTTGGTCTGCCTGAAAATCATGATGAAAAAAAAGAGCCTGCACAGCATCTATCAGGAAATCATCAAGGAAAACTGCCCTGAGGTCCTAGAATCAGAGATTAAAATAATCATAGAAAGAATCCACTGATCACCTCCTAAAAGAGATCCCAAATTGAAAATGCCAAGGAATATAGTAGCCAAATTCCAAAATTACCAGGTCAAAGAGAAAATACTGCAAGCAGTCAGAAAGAAACAATTTCAATATCATGGAACCACAGTCAGGATTACATAGGACCTTGCACCTTCTGCATTAGAAGATTGTAGGGCTTGAAATACGATACCCCATAAGGCAAAAGAGCTTGGATTACAACCAAGGATCAACTTCCAAGCAAAAATGAGCATAATCTTTCAGGGGAGGAGATGGACGTTCAACAAAATAAGGGACTTCCAAACCTTCCTGATAAAAAGACCAGAGCTCAACAGAAAATTTGATCTTCAAATACAGGGCTCAAGAGAGACATAAGGTAAACAGGACAGAAAACAACAACAATAACAATAACATGTTATTAATAAAAGCAAACTGTTTACATCCCAAGGGAAGATGACACTTGTAACTCTTGAGAATTGTATTGTTATTACATCATTTTAAAGGAGTATAGCTAGAGGGGGTAGGTATAAGTTGACTCTGATGTACTGATAAAAAAAATCTAATGAAGTGGGTTAAATGGATCTAAGTAAGTGGATTAATCTGATCTAACTGAGGAAATGTCCTGGGAGAAAAGGAAAGGAGGAGGCAGACAGAGTAAATTATGTTACAGGAAAAGGCACAAAAAACCATTGCGGTAGTGGGAAAGAAGGGAAGGAGATGAGCATTGTTTGAACCTTACTCTCATCAGATTTGGTTCAAGGAAGGAATAACATAATAGTTAGGTATAGAAATCTGACTTGCCCTAGAGGCAGTAAGAGGGACAAGGGGAAAGAAAAGGGAGGGGGGTAGAGAAGGGAGGTAAGAAGTAACAAGGGTAAAGGGGAAGAAAAGGGAGGGAGCTAATAGAAGGAAAGAAGGACTGAGGGAGATGGTGGTCAAAAGCAAAACACTAATAAGGAAGGAAAGGGAGAAAGGAGAAAGAAAAGCATAAATAGGGGGAAATAGGATGGAGAGAAAGACACAGATATTACTCATAATGGTGAATGTGAATGGGATGGACTCTCCCATAAAATGGAAGCAGATAGCGGAATGAATTAAAAACCATAATCCTATAATATGTTCTTTACAGGAATCACATTTGAAAAAGAGTGACACACACAGGGTAAATGTAAAAGGCTGGAGTAGAATATATTATGCTTCAGCTGAAGTAAAAACAAGCAGGGGTAGCAATACTGTCTCAGACAAAGCAAAAGCAAAAATAGATCTTATCAAAATAGATAAGGAAGGAAACTATATCCTGCTAAAAGGCACCATAGACAATGAAGTAATATCATTACTAAACACATATGCACCAAATGGTATAGCATCCAAATTCTTAGAGGAGAAATTCAGGGAGTTACAGGAAGAAATAGACAGCAAAGCTATTCAAATCGGGAACCTCAACCTCTCTTTCTCTGAACTAGATAAATCTAACCACAAAATAAATAAGAAAGAAGATAAGGAGGTGATTAGAATTTTAGAAAAGTTAGGTATGGTAGACCTCTGGAGAAAATTGAATGGGGATAAAAAGGAGTATAGTTTTTCCTTGGTGATATATGGCACATACACAAAAATTGACCACTTACTAGGGCATAAAAACTTCATAATTCAATGCAGAAAGGCAGAAATATTAAATGTATCCTTTTCAGATTGTGATACAATAAAAATTATGTGTAATAAAGGTCCATGGAGAGATAGACTAAAAAATAATTGAAAACTAAATAATCTAATCCTAAAAAATGAATGGGTCAAACAACAAATCATAGAAACAATCAATAACTTCATTCAAGTGAATGACAATAATGAGACAAAATACCAAAACTTATGAGATACAGCAAAAACAGTTCTTAGGGGAAGTTTTATATCTCTAAATGTTTACATGAATAAAATAGAGAAAGAGGAGATCAATGAACTGGACATGCAACTAAAAAAAAACTAGAAAAAGAACAAATTAAAAATCCTCAATTAAACACCAAATTAGGAATACTGAAAGCCAACGGAGAAATTAAGAAAATTGAAATTAAGAGAACTATTGAACTAATAAATAGAACTAGGAGCTGGTTCTATGAAAAAAACAATAAAATAGATAAACCTTTGGTTAATTTAATTAAAAAAAAGAAAGAAGAAAACCAAATTACTAGTATCAAGAATGAAAAGTGTGAATCTACCACCAAGGAAGAGGAAATTAAAACAATAATTAGGAATTATTTTGCCCAACTGTATGCCAATAAATTTGACAATCTTAGTAACATGGATGAATATTTACAAAAATATAAGTTGCCTAGGTTAACACAAGAGGAAGTAAAATACTTAACCCCATTTCAGAAAAAGAAATCGAACAAACCATTAATGGAAAAATTCTCCAGGGCCAGATGGATTTACAAGCGAACTCTATCAAACATTTAAAGAACAATTAATTCCAATACTATATAGACTATTGGGGAAAATAGGTGAAGGAGTCTTACCAAATTCTCTTTATGATACAAATATGGTGCTGCTACCTAACCCGGGAAGAGTCAAAACAGAGCAAGAAAATTATAGGCCAATTCCCCTAATGAATTTAGATGCAAAAAATTTAAATAAAATATTAGCAAATAAATTACAACAACTTATCACAAGAATAATATACTATGACCAGGTAGGATTTGTAACAGGAATACAGGGCTGGTTCAATATTAGGAAAACTATCAGCATAATAGATCATATCAATAACAACAACAACAAAAAAAAACTAACAGAAACCACATGATCATCTCAATAGATGCAGAAAAAGCTTTTGACAAAATACAACACCCATTCCTGTTAAAAATGCTAGAGAGCATAGGAATAAATGGAGTCCTCCTTAAAAGAATAAGTAGCATCTACCAAAAACCTTCAGCAAGCATCATATGTAATGGGGACAAGATAGAAGCATTTCCAAGAAGATCAAAGGTGAAACAAAAATGTCCATTATCACCACTGGTTTTGAATATTGTACTGGAAATGTTAGCTTTAGCAATAAGAGAAGAAAAAGAAATTGAAGGTATTAGAATAGGCAGAGAAGAAACTAAGTTATCAGTCTTCACAGATGATATGATGACATATGTACAGAATCCAAGAGAATCAAGTGAAAAACTACTTGAAATAATAAACAGCTTTAGCAAAGTTGCAGGCTATAAAATAAACCCACATAAATCATTGGCATTTCTACATTTTACCACAAAGTGAAACAGCAAGAGATAGCAAAATTCCATTTCAAATTATTGTATACATTATAAAATATTTAGGAGTCTACCTCCCAAAATAAACCCAGGAACTCTATGAACATGATTACAAAACACTTTCCACATAAATAAAGTCAGATATAAATAACTGGAAAAACATCAGTTGCTCATGGGTAGGCTGAGCTAATATGATGAAAATGACAATTCTACCTAAACTAATTTACTTATTCAGTGCCTTACCAATCAAACTACCAAAAATTAGTTTATAGAGTTAGAAAAAATAATAGGACTCATTTGGAATAACAGAAGGCCCAGAATGTCAAGGGAACTAATGAAAAGAAATGCAGGGGAAGATAACCTAGTCATTCCAGATCTTGAATTGTATTATAAAGCAGCAGTCATCAAAACTATTTGGTACTGGCTAAGAAATGGAGTGGTGGATCAGTGGAATAGATTAGGTATGCAAGACACAGTAGTCAATGACTACAGTAATATACTATTTGATAAACCCAAAGACCCCAGCTTCTGAGATAAGAACTCACTATTTGAGAAAAACTAGAAAAAAAGTATGGCAGAAGCTAAGCATAGACCTAAACCTTACACCATATTCGAAAATAAAGTCAAAAGCAAACTGGGAGAGCAAGAAATAGTTCACTTATCAGATTTATGGAGAATAGAAGAATTCATGACCAAACATGAATAGAGATAGATGAATGAGATAGAGAATATTATGAAATGCAAAATGGATAACTTTGATTACATTAAATTCAAAAGTTTTTGCACAAAGTCAATGCAACCAAGATTTGAAGGAAAGTAGTAAATTAGAAAATAATTTTTACAACCAGTGTCTCTGATAAGGACTTCATTTCTAAAATATATAGGGAATTAAGTCAAATTTATAAGAATACAAGTCATCCCTCAATTGATAAATGGTCAAATGATATGAACAGGCAGTTCTCAGATAAAGAAATTAAAGCCATCTATAGTCATATGAAAAAATGCTCTAAATCACTATTGATTAGAGAAATGCAAATCAAAACAACTCTGAGGTACCACATCACACCAATCAGATTGGCCAACATGACAAAACAGGAAAATGATAAATGTTGAAGAAGATGTGGGAAAATTGGAACACTACTGCATCGTTGGTGGAGTTGTGAGATGATCCAACCATTTTGGAGAGCAATTTGGAACTATGCCCAAAGGGCCATAAAAATGTGCATACCCTTTGACCCAGCAATAGCACTTCTAGGGTTGTATCCCAAAGAGATTATAAAAATGGGAAAAAGACGCACATGTACTAAAATATTTGTAGCAACTCTTTTTGTCATGGAAAGAATTGGAAATTGAGGGGATGCTCATCAATTGGGCTGAACAAGTTGTAATATATGAATGTAATAAAATACTATTGTGCTATAAGAAATGATGAGCAGGTGAATTTTGGAAAAACCTGGAAAGACATGTATGGACTGATGCTAAGTGAAGTGAACAGAACTAGGAGAACGTTGCGCACAGTTGTACAACGACTAACATTGATAGACTTATCCCTTCTCAGCAATTCAAGGATCTAAGACATCTCCAAAGGTCTCATGATGGAAAATGCTATCCACATCCAAAGAAAGAACTATGGAGTTTGAATGCAGGTTGAAGCATACTATTTTTTCTTCTGTTTTGTTTTGTTTTCTCTTTCTTGTGGTTCCTTCTATTGGTTCTAATTCTTCCTTACATGACTGATGTAAAAATACATGTTGTTGTTTTTTTCAGCCAAAGACAAGGTTTATTAGAACATCTGTCATATTGGGCAGCCTTAAAGAGTCTGAACATTAGTGAGCTATTGGCTAGATTATAAGAATCTGAGCAGTGGCTAGATTTTAAGAATCTGAGCACCTTAATGGAGACGAGCTAGACCTTATATACAGAAAGACTGTGGGAGGGATCTAGGAGTAGCCACGTAGTTTGGGGTGACTGGAGGAGGGGTCTAAGGAAGATCTGGATGGGAGCAGCCAGTAAGCTGGAGTGAACAGAATTCCTGTGACCTGGACCAAGTGGCCAAGGGAGAATGGAGCCTAGCTAGGATTAAGGGTGGGAAATGACTGGGGCCATAGGGAGGTAAGGCAATGAAGGACTAGGCTAGGTTAAAGGTAACAGAATTGGGAGATTGGGTGTAGCCACAATGAAAGGCCAGTAGATGGGATTATAGCTTCAGGAAAAAGCCAGAGATTTGGCCATGTAGGAAAGTTCAGGGTTTTTCCTTTCTGGGGTCCAGATCCCAACTCCATCATTCACTGATCAAACAAATTGAACCCAAATTCTTTTAGTGTAAGGAGGTGGGGAAGGAAGGGAACAAAAATTTAAAACTCAAAAACTTATGGAAGTGATTGTTGATAAATTAAAATAAATTAATTAAAAAAATTCTTTTACAGAACTTTGAGTTCCAAATTATCTCCCTCAATCTCTTCACCACCTCACCTCAATGAGAAGGTAAACAGCTCAAAATAGGTTATAAATGTGTAGTCATGCAAAACATATCCATAGTAGTCATGTTGTGACAGCAAACATTGGGGAAAAAAACCTCAAGGAAAGTAAAGAGAGTAAAACAAACAAAAAAATAGCATGCTTGAATCTATATCCAGACACTATTGGTTCTTTCTTTGGGGGTGGATAGCATTCCTCACCTAAGTTCTTCAGAGTTGTTTTAGATCATTGTGTTGCTGAGAATAACTAAGTCATTCACAGCTGGTGCTTTGCTTACAATGTTGCTGTTACTTTGTACATAGTACATTTTACTTTGCATCAGCCCATGCAAGTTTTTCCAGTTTGAACATCATGCTTATCATTTCTTATAGTACAATAGTATTTCATCATAATCGCATACCACAACTTGTTAAGCCATTCCCCATATGATGGGCATCCTCTTAATTTTTAATTCTTTTGCCCAAGAAATAAGCTACTATAAATATTTTTGTACATATAGGTTGTTTCCTTTCTTTTTTCATCTCTTTTGGGATACAGACATAGTAATGGTATTGCTAAGTTCTCTCTCCTTTCACCCTGTCCCTCTTCAAAAGCATTTTGCTTCTGACTACCCACTCCCCAGTCTGGCTTCCCTTCTGTCACCTCCCTCTTCTCTTATCCCCTCTCATCCTACTTTCCTGTAGGGTAAGATAGATTTCTATATGCAATTGAGTGTGTATGTTATTCCTTCTTTGAGCCCATTCTGATGATAATAAGGTTCATTCATTCCCCCTCACATCACCCTTCTTCCCCTCCACTGCAAAAGTTTTATATATATATATATATATTCCTTCTAACTATCCTAGTAATGAGAAATGTCTTATGAGTTACAGATATCTTCCTGTGTAGGAATGTTAACAGCTTAACCTTATTAAATCCCTTATGATTTCCTTTTCCTTTTTACCTTCTTATGCTTTCCTTGAGTCTTGTTATTTGAAAGTCAAGAATGCTTGAAATTCTTCTGTCTCATTGAATGTCCATTTTTGACTCAAGGAATTATACTCAGTTTTTCTGGGTAGGTGATTGTTGGTTGTAATCTTAGCTCTTTTGCCTTCTGGAATATTGTATTTTAAGCTCTCTGATCCTTTAAGGTAGAACCTAGTAAGTCTTGTGTTATACTGATTATAACTCTACAATTATTTGATTGGTTCTTTCTAGCTACTTGCAATATTTTCTCCTTCACCTGGGAAATCTGGAATTTGGCTACAATATTCCTGGCAGTTTTCATTTTGGGATCTCTTTCAGGAGATGATTGGTGGATTCTTTCCATTTCTATTTTACCCTTGGGCTCTAGAATATCAGGGCAGTTTTCCTTAATAATTTCTTGAAATAATCTCTAGAGTCTTTTTTTTTTTGATCATGGTTTTTAGGCAGTCCAATAATTTTTAAATTATCTCTCCTGTATCTGTTCTCCAGTTCACGTGTTTTTCCAATGAAATATTTCACATTGTCTTCATTTTTTTTTCATTTTTTTGGGTTTTGTTTTATAATTTCTTAATTTCTCACAGAGTCCTTAGCTTATACTTGCTCCATTCTAATTTTTAAGGAATTTTTTTCAGTGAGCCTTTGACCTCCTTTCCATTTGGCCAATTCTGCTTTTTAAGGCATTCTTTTCTTCATTGGCTTTTTGGACCTCTTTTGCCATTTAACTTAGTCTATTTTTAAGGTGATATTTTCTTCAGTTTTTTTTTTGTGTTTCCTTTACTAAGCTATTGACTTGTTTTTCATAATTTTCTTGTAGCACTCTCATTTCTCTTCCCAATTTTTCTTCTATCTCACTTACTGGATTTTCAGAATATTTTTGACCTCTTCCATGGCCTGAGACCAATTCATATTTTTCTTGGAGGCTTTGGATGTAGAAGCTTTGACTTTGTTGTGTTCTTCTGAGTGTATGTTTTGATCTTCTTTGTCATCAAAGTAAGATTCCGTACTCTGAGGTTTTTTTTTTCCTGCAGTTTACTTATTTTCCCAATCTATTACTTGACTTTTAACTCTTTGTTGAAGTGGGTCTCTGCTTCCAGTGTGGAGGGCGAACTGTAAATTTTCAGTTCTTCCAAGGTGGTATGATTTAAGGAGAGGTGTTTACTCATCTCCTGGCTTGTGCTCTGCTCTCTGAGAGACCACAAGCTTGGAACTGTGAAAAGGGTCCCCCCTCCACTGTGGCCGCAAGCTTTACTATGCTAGTGCTCCTCCTTGCCCTTTGATTGCCTCTCAGGACTGCAACCCAGATCTGAGTATGGACAAAACAACAGAGTCCTGCCTCAGTGCTAGCAAAAAATAACCCTATAATCTCCTTCTGACTAATTGTTTGACCCCCTTACCATCTGTGGGCTGAGAGCTCTGGAAACAGCTATTGTCTGCTGCTGATTCAGTCACTCCCAATGTTTGCTCTTGGTTTCCTGGGGCTGGGGCTGTGCTGGCATGGCCTGGGTTAGATTGCACTCCATTCTTACCCAGGGTTGACAGACCCTTCCTTATTGCCTTAAGTTATCTTTGAAATCAGTGGGCTAAGAAGTCTGGAAACAACCCCTGCTGCCAGTGATTTAGTTGCCCTGAGATCTGCTGTAGGTTTACTGGGGCCGGGTCTGCTCTGGCATCACCTGTGCTGGACTCTGCTCCTCTCTCACCCTGATGGAACAGACCTTTCCTGTCAACCTTCCAAGTTGTCTTGGGCTGGAAATTTGTTTCACTCCATCTTTTTAATGGGTTCTGCTACTGTAGAATTTCTTTAAAGTCATTTTCTAAAGGTATTTGGAGGGTTTGGGGTGAGAGCTCAGGTAAGTCTGTTTTCACTCTGCCATCTTGGCTCCACCTCCTGGATACCACATTTTAAGAAGCATATTAATAATCTAGAACATGTTCAGGAAACTGTAAGTACCTTTGATTTTTTGAAGGAACTGGATTGTTTGTTTTTTTTAGGGGGGATGGTGGGCCCAGAAAAGAAAAGACATGACATGATAATTGTCTTCAACACAATGCAGAAAACATTTATTAAATGCCTACTTGTCACAGGAACCTAATCCCTGATTTGTATTAAAGATACACATAAAAGGAAAGCCAATCCCTGACATCAAGGAGCTTACAATCTAATGGGGTAAGACAACATACAATAGGAAGCTAAAAAGCAGATGAGGAGAGAGGGAGGAAACATATATAATATGAAGGCATGATAATAGCGGAGTGGAATCCAAAAGGAGCAGCAGATAGAAAATGAAGAGTTTAATGGTTTCTGAGCCCTTCTTTATATGGAGACTTTGAGAGGAATTTTTTGTTCAACTTTCCAGCCCTACAATTAAAACAGTAGAAGGGTAATCAGAGTTTTGATGAGGTATGAGGATTGAAGCTGAAGTAACCTCTGTGATGATAAATGTCCTGATGATGAGTTTTCCTGATGACTGGGAAGATGATGGTATAGGAAACTGGAAGAGTGAAGCTTCAGTTTCTTCAAGTTTAAAAAAACAGGTTAAGTAGAAAAGGGATTGAGTTTGTCCCACTTGGCTAAAGTGAGCAGAACTAGGAGTTGTGATTGATTGCTTCAGAGAGGTAGCTTGAAATGTAAGCTAAGCAAAAATAAAACAAACAAACCAACAGCAACAGCAGCAACAGCAACAGAACCTTCTTCACAATGAGTGATATTCAGAACTGCATTGGGCTGCCTGGGGAATTAATGACTTCTCTATCACTTAAGGTCCTCACATGGAGACTAAAAGACCATTTGTAAAGGGAAATTTTAGATGGGTTCCATTTCAGATATGAGATGGTCTAACAGAGGTTCCCAAAATTATTTGGCCTACCATCCCCTTTTTAAAAAATTACTCAGTTCCCTCCCTCCTGGAAATCTACTTTCTTTAGCCTTTTAACAGTTTTTTTTTTAAATTTACATCATTTCAAAAAATTTTTGATTTTTTTTAAATGGCATACTTCTTAAATTTAATGATTTATTATAAATTTGTAGGTTTTTCCTGCATTGAAATTTTGATGATTCAATATTGCATCATGTAACCGTAGAGTTAAACAAGTCATTACATGCATGTATTCCTGCCAATGCATGCTGGACTTCCCAACAATGCGCAACACACTCACCTGTCAACACTCGTTTGTTAAGACCTGTAGGTGGACTTGACCACGAATCAGTTATAACTTTCATTTTGTGTGTTTATTTGGAAAATAACATAATCATTATGACTTTAATTCTGTTATACAACAGATGAAACATGTATGAACAGTTTTTAAAATTTTTTTATCTTCTCTTTTTTCCTTATGCTTCCACTGCCCCCCTATTTTTATTCAATACCACCCAATTGCACCTGAGGCTGCTACTGCCCCCTTGGATCATCCCAGCACTCCCCAGAAAGCAGTATCACCTACTTTGGCAATCTTTGGGTGGTATTTGAGATCCATTTCAACCTGGCGATTCTGTGATTCTGTCACTAGAGTTTGTTAGTTTTTGTTGTTAGTGATGTTTTTTTGTTTGTTTATTTTTTGTTTTTGTTTTTTTAGTCTTTATAACAGATTAAATAATGCAGATTTCAGGAACTTGTCTGAATGTTGTCATAAACATATGGCTCCTCTGTCTTTGGCAGTTTAAATATATAACCTTCCCTTGTGGAGGCAGAGGGCTGGATTATAATGAATTCCTTTGTCTCCTTTCATTCCTGGGGTCTAGGAATCATGGTGCATGCTTGGTTTAAAAAAAAGAAAAAAAGAAAAAAACTTACTATTTTCAGGTGTAATTTTACTTGAATGTCTCTGAAAAGGCATTCAGTGTTTAAATGAAAAAGACTACAGGTTTAAATTTCTCTTCAGTTTTAACAAAGGTGCTTTTTTCCACAGAGCACAGAATGTTTTTTTCTTTTTGATGACATGTTTCCTTGAGATACATTCCATCATTAAGATTTCATTTCCCCCGCTATGCTCACCTGTGTTCAAATTGAAAATTCGGTCCCAATGAAGTTTAGAAGTTGTGAAGGTTACGATTTCCTGCTGAGCATTTATTTAGAAAACTTCAAAGGTATCTGGTAAAGGAAGGAAAGTGACCTTGAGATGTTCTAAACTCATCTCAAAATTGTGAATTTGGGATCCAGAATTCAGTATGTCTCATTAAAGAAAAAAAATATATAACAAAGCATTAGGCTCAGATCCAAAGATTCTGAGACTCAGTGTTGGGATATTTGAGAGTTAATATCAATTCTACAATATGTTCCAACCTTGGATCGCTTTCAGAGGGTGCCTCTTCTATTGATTCCTACCTTTGCCCTGAGCAGTTGTGTCTTGCCTCTCCTAGTTTGGGGACTATAAAGACAAAGTAGAGGCAGCAATAGAAGGGCTGCCATCCTTGTATCTTCTACTTCACAACTTAAAGACTTCCAGTAGAAAGATTTTACTTCCCCTTCAGTCAGTTTCACAGTCATTTTCCCCCCAAGGGGAATATTATATAAGACAGAAGAGCTGAAGGCTTGTGACAACTTTTAAAAAGACTAATTAAAGATAGTGCATGGCAACAGTTCAATGCTCACAGAGGAAGTTATTTTTCTGGTTTCTTGTCCTCATTCTTCTCCCTACCCACTCCCATAAGTGGTTAGGGAACATTTTCTCTTTAAAAAGGCAAATGTTTTCCAACAAGTTCTTAATTTGATTAGTGACACAAAGTTTTGCAGGCAGGGATTCCAAGTAGAGTCTTTGTAAATTCCTTTGAATCATGAAAAAAAAATAAAGAAAACATCACTAATAATAGATGGCAATAATTCAAACATTCTTGTATCACCATTTTGTTTTGTTTTTTCAGTTGTCCCTACTTCCACACATCATGTGTGCTGGCAATCTAAAAATGTATATCTGTTGCTTTTTTTTTTAATAAAGGTAACATTCAGACTCCTTTGTAAAGTGTCTGCACATATACACTCTGCATTACAGAGGTAGTTGTGACATTCCAATTCAAAGTTAAGGCCACTACCATTTACAGCTACTGCTGTTCTATTAAATATTTGTCAGACTGAGGATTACTTTTTTCATATACCTAGTACCTGCTGCACCACACCTGAGATAAAATGTCAGTTAAACATCAGCACAAATTTCATTTCCCTGATTGAAAATCTGATAGTATAAAAAAGGCAGATATTGGCATCAGCACTTTAGGAAAAAATCGTATATCAGAGCAAGGGATGCTGTTCTGTTCTAATTTGAAAAAGTAGAGGAGACAGCTACATGGTGCGGGGGAGAAGGATGTTTTTGAAGTTTATTTTCAACATTATTATTGTCTAGGCTTTTAGCATCTACTAAACTTTTGAAGCACAATCTTAGAGAATTGAAAAATCTTCGACCTAGCAGGGGTCTTAGAGGTCATTTATTCGAACTTTCACTCAGAATACTATCTGCAGTATTTCCAGCAAGTGAGACTGTTTGAACACTTCTCCTAGCTCATGACACTGTCAGTTCGATTTTCAGATGGCTCTGATTATTGAGGAAGCTTTCTTTCCCTGTTTGTCCTAGTTCTGTCCTTATAGAGCCATCATACTCTGTTTAATCCCTTTCCCATGTTGTAAATTACCACAGTAGTCTATGTGATTAGTGGAAAGAATACCCTTTGGAATCAGAAATCTCAGATTTCAGTCTTAGCTCTACAATCCACAGGCCATTTGATTTTGGACAAGTCTTTAACCAATTCAATCTTCAGTTTCCTCATTGCTCAGCAAGTGTTTTTTAAACACTTTCTATGTACTAGGCAATGTGCTAAGTGCTGGGAATATTTTATGTTTATTTTTTAAATGTTTGATCAATCAATTAATCAATTAATTTCCACAGTCACTTTTATAAGATTTTGAGTTCTAAATTTTTCATATTCCCTTCCCACCTCCCTCACCAAGATAGCATACAATATAATATAGACAATGCATGTACAATCATATTAAACATATTTCCACATTAGTCATATTGTGAAAGAAGAATCAGAACAAAAGAAAAAAAAACATGAGAAAGAAAAACAAACAAACGAAAAAAGAAAATAGTACACTTCAATCTGCATTCAAACTCCATAGTTCTAACTCTGGATGTAAATAGCATTTTGGGTCATGAGTCTTAGAATTGTCTTAGATCATTGCATTGTTGAGAAGAACTCAGTCTATCAAAGTTGGTCATCACACAATGTTGCTGTTACTGTGTACAATGTTCTCTTGATTCAGCTCTCTTCATTCAGCATCAGTTCTTGCAAGTCTTTCCAGGTTTTTCTGAAATCTGCCTGCTCATCATTTCTTATGGAACAATAGTATTTCATTACATTTATATATCACAACTTTTTCAGTCACTCCCCAATTGATGGGCATCCCCTCAATTTCTATTTCTTTGCCACTACAAAAAGAACTGCTATAAATATTTTTGTACATGTGAGTCCTTTTCCCTTTTATATGATCTCTTTGGGATACAGACCTAGTAATGGCATTGCTCAATCAAAGGCTATGCACATTTTTATAGCCCTTCCAACCATCCAACCATCCAAAATGGTTGAATCAGTTCATAACTCTACCAACAATGCCTTAGTGTTCCAATTTTCCCACATCTTCTCCAACATTTGTTATTTTCCTGTTTTGTTATGTTAACCAATCTGATAGGTACCAATCTGGTGCCTCAGAGTGTTTTGATTTACATTTCTCTAATCAATAGTGACTTAGAGCTTTTTTTCATATGGCTATAGATAGCTTTAATTTCTTCATCTGAAAACTGCCTGTTCATACTCTGTGACCATTTATCAATTGGAGAATGACTTGTATCCTAATAAATTTTACTTAATTCTTTATATATTTTAGATATGAAGCCTTTATCAGAGACACTAGCTGTAAAAAATTGTTTCCCAGCTCCCCTTCTAATCTTGGTTGCATTGGCTTTATCTGTGCAAAAGCTTTTAAATTCAACGTAATTAAAATTGTCCATTTTGCATTGCATAATGTTTGCTGTCTCTTGTTTGCTCATAAAATTTTCCCTTCTCCATAGATCTGACAGGTAAACTATTCCTTGTTCTCCTAATTTGTTTTATAGTTTCACCATTTATTTCTAAATTGTGTACCCAGTTTGACCTTATCTTGTTATGTGGTGTGAGATGTTGATCTATGCCTAGTTTCTGCCATGCTATTTTCTAATTTTTTCTATCAGTTTTTGTCAAATAGTGAGTTCTCATCCCAGAAGCTTGAGTCTTTGGGTTTATCATCCATTAGATTACTATAGTCATTGACTACTGTGCCTTGTGTACCTAACCTATTCCATTGATTCATTACTTTCTTTCTTAGCCAGTACCAAGTAGTTTTGATGATTGCTGCTTTATAATATAGTTTTAAATCTGTTATGGCTAGGCTACCTTTCCATTTTTTCCATTATTTTCTTTATGTTCTTCACCTTTTGTATTTCTAGATGAATTTTGTTATTATTTTTTCTAGCTCTATAAATTTTTTTTGTTATTCTAATTGGTATGGCACTGAATAAGTAAATTAATTTAGGTAGAATTGTCATTTTATTATATTAGCTTGGCCTATCCATGAGCAATTGATATTTTCCAGTTGTTTAGATCTGACTTTATATGTGTGAAAAGTGTTTTGTAATGTGATCATATACTTCCTGGGTTTGTCTTGGCAGGTAGACTTTCAAATATTTTATGTCTACAGTTAACTTTAAATGGAATTTGTCTTTCTATCTCTTGCTGCTAGGCTTTGTTGGTAATATATATAGAAATGCTGATGATTTGTGTGGGTTTATTCTATATCCTGCAACTTTGCTAAAGTTGCTAATTATTTCAAGTCATTTTTAGTTGATTCTCTAGGGTTCTGTAAGTATACCATCACATCATCTGCAAAGAGTGATAGCTTTGTTTCTTCATTGCCTTTTCTAATTCCTTCAACTTCTTTTTCTTCTCTTATTGCCAAAGCTAATGTTTCTAGTACAATATTGAATAACAGTGGTGACAATAGACATCCTTGTTTCACCCCTGTTCTTATTGGTAATGCTTCTAGCTTATCCCCATTACATATAATGCTTGCTGATGGTTTTAGATAGATGCTACTTATCATTTTAAGGAAAATGCCATTTATTTATATGTTCTCTAGTGTATTTAATAGGAATAGCTGTACCTTAACTTTTTTCATTGATTCTCTTGATATTCTTGACCTTTTGTTCTTTTAGATGATAATTCTTTGGTAATTTATGGGTATGACATAGAATAAGTAAATTAACCTGGGTAGAATTCCCAGTTTTATTATATTAGCTCAGCCTACCCATGAGGAATTAATGTTTCTCCAATTGTTTGGATCTTTATTTGTGTGAAAGGTGCTTTGTAATTGTGTTCATATAGTCATGAGTTTGTCTTGGCAGGCAGACTCCCAGGTATTTTATATCACCTGAAATTATGTTAAATGGAATTTATCTTTCTGTCTCTTCCTTCTGGGTTGTTGGTAGTAGACAGACATAATAATAATTTAGATGTGCTATTTGATATCCTGCAAATTTACTTAGGTTGTTAATTGTTTCAACTAGTTTTTTTTTAACTTGACTTCTCTAAGTATACCATCATATCATCTGCAAAAGTGATAGTTTGTTTCTTTATTGTCTGTTCTAATCTTTCAATTTCTTTTTCTTCTCTTATTACTTTAGCTAGTATTTCTAATATGATATTAAATAGTAGAGGTGATAATGGGTATCCTTGATTCACCCCTGATCTTGTTAGTAAGGATTCAAATTTATTCCAGTTGCAGATAATGCTTACTCTTGGGTTTATCATTTTTAAAAAAAGATTATATTGATTCCTATGCTTTCTAATGTTTTTAATAGGAATGTATAATGTATTTTATCCAAATCTTTTTATGCTTCTATTGATGTATAATCATATGATTTTTGATATTTTAGCTATTGATATGGTCAATTATGCTGATAGTTTTCCTGATATTGAACTATACCTGCATCCCTGGTATAAATCCCACCTAGACAAAGAGTATGATATTTGTGATATATTGCTGTAGCCTCCTTGCTAGTATTTTATTCAATATTTTTTCATTGATATTAACTTAAGAATATTGGCTGATAGTTTTCTTTGTCTCTATTTTCTCTCCCAGATTTAGGTATCAAAACCATATTTGTGTCATAAAAGGAATTTTGTAATACTTGTTCTTTTCTACTTTTTCAAATACTTTATATAGTATTGGAATTAATTATTCCTTAAATGTTCAGTAGAATCCACTTATAAATCCATCTGGTCCTGGGGATTTTTTCACAGGGAGCTTATTGATGTCTTGTTCAATTACTTTTTCTAAAATTAGGTTATTTAATTATTCTATTTTCTCTTATGTTAATATGGACAGTTTATATTTTTGTAAATATCCATCCATTTTGTTTAGATTGTCCATTTCACTGGTTTATGATTGGGCAAAGTAAATTCTAATAAGTGCTTTAATTTCATCTTCTTTGGTACTGGAGTGACTCTTTTTGTTTTTGATACTGCTAAATTGGTTTTCTTCTTTAAAAAAAAATAAAATTGACCAATGGTTTGTTTTATTTTTTATTCATAAAACTAGTCCTAGTTCATTAGATCAATTTTTAACTTTGGATTTTATTAATTTCACTTTTAATTTTCAAGATTTCCATTTTGGTGTTTAATTCAGATTTTTATTCTTTTTTCTATTTTTCTTTAGTTACATGCCCAATTTTTTGATGTGCTCTTTCTGCTTTTATTGATGTACAAGTATAGAGATATAAAATTTTCCCTTAGCATCACTCAACTATATCTGATAGGTTTTGGTATGTTTTATAATTGTTGTCACTCTCTAATAAAATTACTGATTCTTTCTGTGATTTTTTTCTTTGACCCAGTTGTTCTCTAGGATTCAATTGTTTCATTTCCAGTTAATTTAAATCTAAGCTTCCAAAATCCTTTATTAAATGTAATTTTTATTGCATTATGGTTTGAAAAGAATACATTTAATATTTCTTATTTTCTGCATTTGATTGTGAGGTCCCTGGACACTACCAAATGGTCAGTTTTTGTGAAGGTGCCACGTACATCTTAGAAAAAGGTATATTACTTTCTGCTCCCATTCACTTTTCTCCAGTAGTCTCTCATATCTAACTTTTTTAAGATTTGATTTATCTCCTTAACTTCTTTGTTATTTAATTTATGGTTGGATTTATCTTGATAAGAGAGGAGCAAGTTGAGGTCCCCCACAAGTATAATCTTATTGTCTAATTCCTCCTGTAATTCTTTTAACTTTGCCTTTAAGAATTTGAATGTTCTGCCATTTGGTGTAATATATATATATATATATATATATTTATTTATTATTTATATTACTTCATTGTCTATAGAGTCTTTTAGCAGGATATATTTCCCCTGCTTATCTTTTTTAATTAAGTCTATTTTTGCTTTTGCTTTGTCTGAGATCACAATTTGCTACACTTGCCTTTATTACTTCAGCTTAAACATAATAATAGATTCTTCCTCAACCCTAATTTTAACTCTGTGTGTTTCTCTGTTTCAAGTCCGATTCTTGTAAACAACATACTGTTGAATTCTGGTTTCTAATCCATTCTGCTATTTGCTTCTCTTCTATAGGTGAGTTCATCCCATTTATATTCACAGTTATGATTTCTAATTGTGCATTCCCTGTGTCCTATTTTTATCTGTTTACCTTCTCTCTTTAACTCCAAAAGCTCTTCCTTTTGCAACTTTTTATGTAAGATAACTTTCCCCTTCTACTTGGGAAGGCCTGTGATTTATTGGGATTACATTGATACTGCTCCTCAAGGCACCTGCTCCCTTGGGACCAGAAGTGATACTACTTCTCATGACCCCTGACCCCTTCTGACCAAAATTAGTATGAATTCAGGGGTCTTGGACTGTTTTCATAGGGCTCTTAGACTGCAAGCCAGAAGTCGGTATAGGCAATGGAGTTACCAAACAACTTCCAGTTTCACATCCAGTGCACAAGAGGTCCCCTGTAATCTCTTTCTGACAGTTGCTAGGTCACCTTACCATCTCTAGTTTGAGAGTTCCCAAAGCTGCTGCTCTTTCTGTTACCGCCATCTAGTCCCACTACTGGTGGTGTGTCCATGTGATCCCTGAGCCAGCCGCCACCCCTGCAGCTTCATGTCACAGATCTCTCTTTCCAATCTCCTAAATTGTCTTGAGCTGGAAAAATGTTTCCCTTTGACCTTTTGTTGGCTCTACCAGTCCAGATTTTGATTTGAAGCATTATTTTAAAATTGTTTGGAAGGAAATGTTGGGAGAGGTCAGCTAAGTGCTTCCTCTACTCTGCTATCTTGCCTCTGCCCTAAAAGTTTCAATTCTAGAGACTTTCTTCATTTTTCCCCCACACTCCTCACTCTGTTCATATGACCAGTTCTTTTCTTTCTATCCCAATATTCCCTATTGACATCCTTCACTCTTTGCTGTTGATTGCTGATTATATATACCTGTATGTTCACACCCATCATACCTCTTTCAATAAACTATCATGTGGTGCTTATCCCTAATTACTCAAAGGGTCTAAACAATGTTCTGGGTATCCCTGACATATTATAACAACAGTAGAATGTAGAGGATAAGCCTTTGTTGTTTTGGGAGTTTGAAGTTAGTGAATAAGCAACTTTACAATTTCCCTAAAGCCACCCAGCCCATAGTTCTTCTCATTTTCAATTCTAAGCCAATCTCATTTTCCATCTGCATTGTTTATCTCCCATTTAAAAGCTGCTAAACAAGGCTAATAGGTTGTCCATTCAAATGCATGTTGAAATCTGGACAATAGGCATTCTTTATCCATTTGGCCTTTCCTTTGTGGATAGGTAAGTGAGTGATTATAGATGTCTGTTATGGCTTCAGGATTGATATAATCAATCCCATGTTATTAGCAAACAGAAGAATTTAAGGAACTTTTCTGTCCACAAGCAATCTTTCTTTCATCTGAATTCTGCATTGGAGCTCTTCCATCTCCTTGGTGAATATTTTGTCAAGCATAGATCTCTTGGTTTTATGCCACACTTGATATCCTTTAGCCAATTATAAATCTACTTGTTTTCTGACTCTGTTAGTTCAGAGGATCATACATTTAAAGCTGGAATAGGTTCCATAGGTTATCATGTACTACTCACTTATTTTAAAGAAATCAGGTCATATAGAGATTTAATGACTTTCCTAAGAAACATGACTAATAAATATCCAGAATAGGATATGAACTCTTCCTCCTAAGTCCTGAATTACATGCATACATAGCACTTGCCCAAGGTCATGCAGCCAGTATTTGTCGGATCAGAACTTGAACCCAAGTCTGTGTAAGACTATCCACTAGGATATACAACCTTTGAAATTAAAATCTGTATTTATATAGCAGTGTTTTTCATGTAGTGATCACTTTTTAATACATTTTTGTTCATTCATTCACTCTAGGCTTGCAAACAAACTATAGTCATCCAAAAATTTGTAAGCCACTAAGTGCATTAAGTGCTAGGGATACTCCTCTCCAATTAAAAACAGAGTCTCAGTCCCTGCCCCCAGGGTTATTATATTGTCCTTGGAAGTTATAACATAAATGTAGATAAGTTTGAGAGGGGGATGGAAAGTATGGTGGGAGTAGGGAGAGAGCTAGAAAAATTGTAAAGGGAGAGATCACCTATAGTGGAGGGATTCAGGGCAGGTTATGTAAAAGTGTCATCATCTAATTGGAGCCTGATTAGAAAAGAAAAGAAATAAAGCATTTCATTCTAGGATTGGGTAACAGCTCATGAGAACTTTTTGATGTGGGAGTTTTCATATCAGGTGATTTTCTATCGGATCTAGGAACACTTTTGGTTTGGCTAGAGTACTGAGCATGTGAAGGAGAGTAATGTGCTATAAATGTAGGAATGATCACATTGTATATCACATTTGATTCCAGAATAAGGGAGTTTGCATTTTATACTATAGGTAACTGGGAATCATTGTCTTTTTTTTTTTTAATCTTCAGTTAGTTGTGTGAAGAATGACTTGGAGGAAATAGAGACTCGAGTGAGGAAAACCACTTAGGAGGCTGTTAAAATAATAGGGAAGCTCCTGAACTAAAGTAGTGGTTCTGTGAGTGGAGAGAAAGGGAAGAATATGAAATGTATTGTGGAGCCTGAACAGATACATGTTGGCATTTTGGTGAGTATTCAATATTGGGAGGGAAGGAGGGAAGAGCCTAAACAATATCCTAAAAGCTAAGAGGAGAGAGTTTATCCAGAGAAATGGGATTTTCAGTGGTGTTGAAAACTGCAGAATACTCAGAGACCATCAGGACTAGTGTAATTAGATTAGTAGCTATAATTTGATCTTTAAGGAAAGTGGTTGAGCTGAAAGTCAGCTAGCACAGGAAGGAAGAGTAAATGGATAGACACAGAACAAGAACTAGTAGAATATTTACTATTATTTCTAGGCGAGATGATAAATAGGACTATATTTTGATGACAAGGTTGAGGGAACTATTTGTAAGGCCTCTGAAAACCTGAGTGTTGTTGTTGTTGTTGTTGTTGTTTTTTAATGTGGAATAAAACAAGCCAGTAGATAAGAAGGAATTGAATATAGTAGTATGTGTGTGTGTGTGTGTGTGTGTGTGTGTGACAGAGAAAGAGACAAAAAGAGAGAGAGACCGACAGACAGGTGGAGAGACATACACACACACAAAGGCATGGTTGAACAGTCAAAATGTAGTAGGGATAGGGGACTTGATAGAAGATATCGCAATAAGTGGAAATGAATTCATTTGCTCTGTATCACCTAAAAACTAACAAATGTGCCAAAATAAAAGAACAGGCTACACAAGCACAAAGTCTTGCCCCCCAAAAAAGTCTAACAGCAAAGGATATATATGTTGTGTGTGTATATACACACTTATATGTAGATATGTGTGTGTATATATAAATATGTG
The DNA here is from genome assembly GCF_900497805.2 of Vombatus ursinus. Taxonomy (NCBI): domain Eukaryota; kingdom Metazoa; phylum Chordata; class Mammalia; order Diprotodontia; family Vombatidae; genus Vombatus; species Vombatus ursinus. Next base: position 5,130,737 of record NW_020950792.1, on the reverse strand, counting down.
TACATATGTGTATATATATATATATATGTATATAGAGGAATGATTAAAGAAACAAGTAAGCAAAAAGCAGAGAGAAGAACAACAAAATGAGTAAACATTATGAAGTAAATGACACTGTAGTGGATGCTAGAAGGGAGGAAGGAAAAATCAGAGAAGGAAAATTCAATTGATCACAAGAATCTTCAGATTGGTCAACAGTCTTGGTAGAAGAAATGAAGGAAGGTTGGCTGTAGATAGAAAAATATAGTCAGTGAGGGAGGAGCAATGATAAATGAATGAGAAATTTAATATCATAGATAATTTGGAGGCCATTATCAACAAAAATTATTTATGTTCTGAAGTATAGATGATTTTAATAAAAGAAAAAATGGTCTAGTTGAAAGAATATATAGCTAAATAAAATCAAATCAACACAAGTAGGATTTTTGAGAAAACTAAGGATGATAGAATTAGAAGACAGACAACCTGAGAATTATTTCTCTTCCAGAAAAAAAAATTATAAAGAAACAGTCTGAATGCAATATTTCACAGAAGGTATTGAAAAGAATATCAAGAGGTCATACAGAATGCCTACAGAGAGGTGCCCTAAATTCATCTTATCCAAAAATGTCCTCAAGTTCCAGAGTTTTCAGTCATCAGGATTATGTAAATCACATATTAAAAAAATCCAAGTATAATCATGCAGAATGTCAAGTCTAGCAAGGAATGAAACAAAGAGACAGCATGCAGTTCATCAAAATGCCGAAGAATAGACCTGCAGCTTCAAATTTTCTATCCAGAAATCTAAGCATATATTTTTCATCAGAAAAGTGGTTTAAAAAGCTCACCCAGGATCTTCTAGACATTACTGCAAAAACAGACTTTGCTTAGGCTTTTGACATACAACCTCCTTAGAACAAGGTAAATTGGATTTAAAAACAATGAATAGTGAGAAGATGACTCAATCTATTTACATTTTATAGAACCAGGAGGGTACTGAAGTTAGGAAGTTTCAGCTATTAAAAAAAAAAAAATCAAAGAATCAGTAGCTAGGATTTGATAGGCATACCTAAATAGAAGGAGTCAAAAGGAAGCAGACCAGATTCAAAAAGTTTTAGGTAATCCTTTTTATTTGGATTTGTAAGTGTGGGTACCTTAGGTGAAGAAAAGCTAGAAGCCTACCTTGAGGTGAGAGGTATGGGGTAAAGTATATAATTCCTAAACTGTTCATTCCACATATGATTTGTGTGGTTAGGGATCAGAGCAGAGATTAGGATTAAACTGATTCTCATGACTCCTAAAAATAATAAAAAAGATTATGGTGAAGGGAAAAGCAAACAACAATTGTAGCTCTGAAAATAAAGTGATCCACTGAGGTAGGGGATTTTTTTTTTTTGCGTTAAACATTTCTGGTAAAAGTATGATATCCAAAGTGAACATAAAGATAGAGTCTGAATTTGTGATTTCATTGATGTAGTGAGCTCCAGGTGAGAAACTTCTATCATTTCAGGTTGGTACCTTCTCTGCAACATATTTTTTTTGAGGGTTGCTAGAGCACTAAGAGATTAACACAGCCAATATGTGTTAGAAATTGAACTTGAACCTTTCCTGGCTCCGAGGCCAGCTCTTAATTCATTATGCAATGTTGCCTCTTCTGTCACCTAAAAGTTATAGGAAAATGGTATAACTTTATATCCATTTAGGAGCCATTCCCCAATGAAACAATTTCCAATGATTATGAACAGTTTTCAAAAGAACTGTCAACTTGTCATCCATTTGAAAAAGTGTTCAAAATCACTAACAGAGAAATGCAAATCAAAACAATGAAGTTTCATTTTGCACCCATAAAATTGGCAGAGATAGTAAAAGATGAAAAAGCTCAAAGGAAATAGGTAGACCATTTCACTGCTGATGAAGCTATGACTTGTTCCAAGAATCTTGGAAAGCTCTATGTGGAATGATATAATGAAGGTTACAGAAATGTTCATACCCTTTGACCCAGAAATCTCACTGTGAATTTTATATCCTAAAATAGTAATTGACAAAAAGCAAAGACCTGTCTGTCCCAAAATATCCATAGCAACAATATCAGTACCCACAAAGAGCTGAAAACCAGCACTGGGTATTGTGGAATAGTTGCATAAATTGTAGATTATCAAATTGAATGTTATTGCATAGTAAGGAATGACAAATATGAAAGATCTCAAGAAATAGAGGAAACTTTTTATGAAGTTAAGCAAAGAAAAGAAAATGGAGCCCCTCCCCCCAAAAAAACACTATAAACACTGACTTCAGCTATGTAAATTAAGACATGAAACATAACAGAATTCAGGAGAAATTAACAGATAAAACATTCTGCTTTCCTGTTTTAACAAACGGCAGGTAGTGATTTTATACAGTTGCATCTGTTTTGGGAGAACCAGAGATGTAATTTCACTGATATCAGGAACTTCCCATGAAAAATTTCTAGCATTGCAAGTTGCCACCTGCTCTGCAAATTATAATCTCAGAGAGTTGTGAGGAACTGTCACAGATAGGTTAAGTGACTTGTCCAGTGTCACCCAGTAAGGTGCAGAAGTGTGACCTGAGTTCAGGTCTTCCTGACTCCACAGCCCCACTCTATCCACTATATGATGCTGTTTCTCAGAAGAATATACAGTAATACAAAGTAATTTGTTTTGTGTTGCTTTGCTTCACTGTTTGGGTACATATTTTAAGTCTTAGCTGTTTTGTAAAAATGTTTGAAATTGAAAATAATAGGACCAAGGGCATAGACAGAAGGGTTAGTTTTGGCAAGGGGATGAGCTTCTTCATCTTCTGAGCTAGAAGCTAAGTGCAAGAGGATAGGTTAAAATGCCAAGAGGGATAATAAACAAGCTCAGGGCAAATGACCTCAATCTTCCCTTTAAGAACCAAAACTACCTCCAGACTTCTCTCTCAAAAGATGATTTTACCTTAGGCCCCTGGTCTTTCTCACTCCAAGTCCAGTGTTCTCACCAATGTAGATTATTTCCTTTTCACATACTAAATACAGTACTGTATTTCACCATATAATCATTGTTTTTTCAGTCTAAAAATTAGTTTGTAACCTTTCATCACTTAAACTCCATATGGTATATTTCTGTCCATCATGCCACTTAAAAGGTAAACAGAGCAGCATTATATTCACCCGTGGAATATAGATACATATTTATCTCTCACACACATCCTAAGCCTCAAGCCTGGAATTCTCAATGCACCAGCATTGTCAGTATTCAATTTTAACATATATTCACAAGTGTTCCATGCACCAAATCTTGCACCAAAGACAAAAGTTAGTAATGAATGATTTATAAGTAATACCTGCACAATTTATTTTTTAAAAAAAAGCTTTTTAGAGTGGTCGCAGCCCACTTTTTTGCAAAAAAATTTTGCATAGAATCTGTGACAATTATGCAGTGTAATGTGGTACTCCTGTATACAAACTTGATATATTTCAACAAAACTTGTCTCTGCTGTTTCCTGAACTTAACATTCCATTTAATGAATTTGTGCCTTGTATTAACTATTCACTGTGTGGGGAATGTGCTTTTTCCTCACCTTTAGCTCTTACACACACACATTCATTCTAACCTTCCAGTAGATTATAAAACTTTTTTTAGTACAAGGACTGCCTTTGGATCTTTAATGGTTAAACTGGTGATTTGAATACAATGAGCACTTTTAATAGTTATTTCTCCAATGCACAATACCTGGGCATTGACAAAGTCACTTTAATCATAGAGGACTCAAAATTTATATATAATATACATTTTGTTCACTTTGCCTTGACCCAGAGTCTCTTCCGTGAATCTCAAAATGTTAGTCTTCACCAATGTGAGTAAGAGTCCTAGGCTTTGTGTAAGCACTTAAGGTATCACTGCATATATAGAATGAGACAGATTTTATTTCACTTTTTAAGTCAAATGCAAAAAAGAAAATACAAAGGACAGTAATTATTTATGTTTAATACAATTCTCCCTCGCCTGGGAAGTCTACCTTCCTTACAGGGACCTATATAACTTTCCAGGTTTATAGGATCACTCTGTGATTTCTTTTTATCTTTGAAGGGAAACAAATTTGAGGTTGTTAGAAAAGCAACTGCCCAACATTCTGGTAAGTACCAGAAACTTCAGGGTACTACTAAAACTAAACTTCAGGGGCAGCCTGCATAATCCTCCAGTCTTATGATACCTCCTCAAGAGTTTGGACCTTCCCTAGAAGAAGACAAACTTGGGGAATTCTAGAGAGTCAACCCTCTTCCTATTAAACTTGTACCATCTGACTAGCTTATGGTAGTCTCCAAAATGTTGCCAGGATTTAGATTCTCTTCCTCTTTGTCCAATTCTCAGTGTTTTCTAGGATATCTGTACTCTTTTCTCTAAGTAGTTGCATCCAAGAACTCTCTAGGAACTTGGCATTATCAAGAAATCTCTGTTCTCTTTACATGGGCTAGATTAGATGGCTCTCTCATCTGCAGCAACCATCTTATTAAAATGGTCCCTGTCTGCCTTATCTCATATCACTTAGGTGAGAGTATGTGCAATTGCAAGGCATTTTTGCCTTTGGTGATTTCCTGGAGGAGGTTGTGTAGTACATACAGTATTTCTCTCTCTTTGCCACCTTCTCTCTACTTACTCCATTAGACCCAGGTCCATTCATAGTTCTGTTTTAGTTTTCTGGTGTATATTTAGCTATGATGGCATCTCCCCCAATCCTAATTCTGCCCTTTTGTAGATCTACTACAAAGGAATTTGCTCTGATTCACATAGTCTGAAGGCCTTCAAGTCATCCTCAATGTGTCTTAGTGAGATATGAATGGGTTCACAATGGGTCCTGCCCAGGCTCAGGAGATGTTCAGTCCTCTGAAAGAGGCATTAATGGATATATCCACACTCTCCATAAGAAGTTATAATCAAACGTACTAAGCAAAGGCACACTTGTCTGAAAGCTCATAAAACTTGACCAAGGTCCCTCATCAACACCCCACTATAATAATGATAATGATAATAATAATAATAATAATAAAGAAAACTTTCACAGGCATTTTCTTTTACAGGATTTCCATTCAAAGAAGTGAGAAATTGATTGGCTATTTGTCACATGAAAAGAGTTAAATTGTGCTGTTGTTTTTCCAGTTTGAATTCCTGCCATTGTCTACCTTTCTCAGATAGGTCTGGGTTTTGTCACAAGTGTATTACACTGCTCAAGTATCCAAAATCCAATTTAATTCTATTTTATTTTTAAAATTGTGGTGCAGAGGTACACTCCAAGCATGAAGTGAACCCAAAGTACTAGATTGATGACTTTAGCTAATAGGGTAAACAAAGCTCATTTGATATAAAGAAGTGAGATGAAGGCTTAAAAGTGCTTTTCTATTCACCTCCCTTTCTGGGAAGGCCTTTTCATAAAGAACACAATTTCTCCAAGGGTTTCTGTGACCTGGAATGGAATGTGAAAAAATAGCCAAATCTTAGGTTTTAACTAGCAGTGGAAATCGGGGGCAGTGCATAGAAATGTAGTTCTAAGACCTCCCTGCCTCAGGAGTATACAAATCATTGAAGAGTATGAGAGTGATTTAGCTTTAATGGGTTCACACTCCCAGAGTAAAGGACTCCCAGTATCACCCCAGAGCTGAAAGCTATGCCCAAATCTTAAGAGACAGAGAAGTATAATGGAATGTAAGTGGAATCCTGGAAGTCTATATTTGGAAATAAGTTGAATTTTCCTTTTTGAGGCTACAGTGGGGAAATAACACTGGTATTGACACAAATCACTTGGCTATGAGTTGAAGCCCTCACAATTTAAATTAGCTGAAAGGAAATGTGTTGGCATTATTTAGATTCTCTTTCAAAATTCTGATGATTAAAAATATGTCAGTTGGACAAACCAAGTCAAGGTGACATTATTCACTCTTGAATTACTCCCTTTGGCTCTGGATAGAGAAGAGCTAAATAAGTGGTGTCAGCAGTCCCAAAGTGAATTATTGGCTGGGTATATACCTGCCTTTGCTGATGAATGCCTTCTGTCAACTACCGGAAAAGTGATCACAAGGGAAAAGAGAAGCCTTGTATATGAATCTAGTTGTGAATGTCTGTAGATGAATATATTTTCTGACCTCTTAGTCTTTACTAGGGGATAGGTTTCTTTTTTTTAATTTTATATTCATTCATTCAGAAAATTCATTAATTCCTTTCATTATTACCCAGTTCCTTTTATGAAGAGTGTTCTACCAGTGTCCCTGTAAGACAGCAAGGAACTGTCTACAACAATCCTTGAAAAATTGAAAATGAATATTATACAGAGGACAGTGGATTCATGATATGTATAGGAAGCATCACATAATAAATGAGGAACCTGAAAGGAAAACAGAGAGAAAGGACATCATCAGGCATATATATTCTAGGAAAGGAAAATGAACTGGCCTTGCAGAAAAGGTTAGAGATGGCAAGTAGACAGCCTGAGTGTTCCACTGATATCCTCATAATTGTCAGGAGAAAATGAAGACAGTGTCCTATATTTTGGGTGGACCTCCTGTGGATTTCTTGTAGGGAAGCATGACCAAGGGTCACATAGGAAGGTACAGATGAGTTTATATCTGAATCCCTGGAGTTTCTATCTGCATCCAAAAAGATGAGATCACAGATTAGTTTGAATGTTTTGTAGAAAGTATCATCCTAGATGGCATGAAGTATATGGAGTTGAATAGAATATGTTCATTGTCCTCAACAGCCATATTATCCAACCTGGGAGATGAGACAAGTACATACCTTCTGGAACATGAGGCAATATGTATTTAGTTGTATAAATAAAAACTTATTGTAATAGGAAAATTATTTTGTTATTATTATGCTATTAAATGAATCAAAGTCATAAGAAATTAAGGATAGGAATGATATAATAATATATAATGATATAATAATAATAAATAATAATGATATAAAATCACATACTCAGCACTTCCTTCCAGCTTAATACACAGTCACAGTAACATTGAACTCCATTATCTTTTGTGTGTGCTAGTTACAATAAATTTTATATGGTACTTTTATAAAGTATTACAGTACTATTAAAGGCTAAATATATGATATTTATTATACTTTGTGTGTTAATTCTATTTTTAAAAAATCTACAGACACATCATGCTTCATATTAGTAAGTCAGTCAATAAGTATTTATTAAATGCTTACTGAATATGTGTGAGTAACTGTACTAAGCACTGGGGATGCAAAGAAAATTTTAAAAATTCTCCCATATTCTAATGGGGGAAAGGACATGCAAACAACTATGAATATACAGGATAGTGGCAGGGGAGGATATGGGTGTGTGTTGGAGAATGGAATCTAGGAAGACCTCTTGCCAAAGAAGACAGGCAGTATAGATGAAGTGGAAGGATTTTAGGCTTGGAGGACAACCTCAAAGAAAAATTCATAATATTGAATATTATATGAAAACAACAAGAAAGGAAGTATCTATAAGTATGTGAAGAAAAACAAGTGTAAAAAGATTGGAAATGTAAGAAGGGGCCAGGTTGGGGTGGGGCAGAGCCAAGATGGCATAGTAAGAGCAGTGACTTGATTGAGCTCTCCCCCAAACCCCTCCAAACCTATAAAAATGACTCTAAAATTCTGGAGCAGCAGAACCCACAAAAGACAACATGAAACAAATTTCCAGCCCAAGATAACCTGGATGGTTCATGGGAAAGGTCTGCTGCACCTGAGAGAAGAGCGCAGTTCAGCATGGGTCATGCAGGTAAAGACAGGACTTTAGTGAACCTGGAGCAGGTTTCAGGGGTCTGAATCAAGGAGAGCTGTAACAGTTTCCAGACTTCTCAACCCACACACACACCAAAACAATTTAGAAGGTCAGTAGGAAAGTTCTGTCAGACCTAAGTGACAGAGGGGTACAGTACAACCCCAGTCCTGGCTCAGTCCTGGGGTGGCAGCAGTGGCAGAAACTCTTTGCCCACAGACAGTGGGGGGATTGAGAGACTGATCAGAGTGGAATTGCAAGAATCTCTTTGCTGGTGGTGAGGCAGGGTTCTCTTGCTTTACCCATGCTTGAAAATGGGTCACATTCCTGGGTGGCAGTCCTGGGGCAAGAAGGAAAGCTGGCATGGTGGAGCTTTTGGTGATGGTGGACAGATAATCCTCCTCACAGTTCCAAGGCAAAAAAAGAGTGCTTGTGGTTACTCATAGACCACAGCACAGGCCAGAAAAGGAGTAAACACTTTGCCTTTGATCATTCCACCTTGGAAGAACTGAAAATTTACAGGTCCCTAGAAGTATCTCTGAAAACAGCTGCACAAAACCCCTGAACCTTGGGACAGTACACCCTCCACACTGGAAGCACAGCCCTACCTTAACAAAGAGTTTAAAAGTCAAGTAATTGGCTGGAAGCATGAACAAACAACAGAAAAACAAATTCAGAAAATAGAATCTTACTTTGGTGACAAAGAAGATCAAAACACACACTCAGAAGAACACAACGAAGTCAAAGCTTCTCCATCCAAAGCCCCCAAGAAAAATATGAATTGGTCTCAGGCCACAGAAGAGGTCAAAAAGGATTCTGAAAATCAAGTAAGAGAGGTAGAGGGAAAATTGGATAGAGAAATGAGAGTGATGAAAGAAAATCATGAAAAATGAGTCAACAGCTTAGTAAAGGGAACACAAAAAAAAAAATTGAAGAAAATACAACTTTAAAAAACAGACTAACCCAAATGGCAAAAGAGGTCCAAAAAGCCAATGAGGAGAAGAATCCCTTAAAAAAGCAGAATTGGCCAAATGGAAAAGGAGATCTAAAGGCTCACTGAAGAAAATAATATCTTAAAAATTAGAATGCAGTAAATAGAAGCTAACAACTCTACAAGAAATCAAGAAATTCTAAAACAAAACCAAAAGAATAAAAAACGTAGAAGACAATGTGAAATATCTCATTGGAAAAAAAACTGACCTGGAAAATTGATCCAGGAGAGATAATTTAGAAATTATTGGACTCTCTGAAAGCCATGATTAAAAAAAAGAAAAAAGGTTCTAGACCTCATCTCTCAAGAAATTATCAAGGATAACTGCCCTGATATTCTAGAACCAGAGGGTAAAATAGAAATTGAAAGAATCCACCCATCACCTCCTGAAAGAGATCCCCAAAGGAAAACTCCTAGGAATATTGTAGCCAAATTCCAGAGCTCCCAGGTCAAGGAGAAAATATTACAAGCAGCCAGAAAGAAACCATTCAAGTATTGTGGAAACACAATCAGGATTACACAAGATTTAGCAGCTCCTACTTTAAGGGACTGCAAGACTTGGAAAATAATATTCCTGAGAGCAAAGGAGATAGGATTACAACAAAGAATCACCTACTCAGCAAAACTGAGAATAATCCTTCAGGAGAAAAAAATGGTTATTCACTGAAATAAAGGACTCTTGATGAAAAGACCAGAGCTGAATAGAAAATTCAACTTTCAAATACAAGACTCAAGAGAAGCATGAAAAGGTAAATAGGAAAGAGAAATCATAAGGGACTTATTAAAATTGAACTGTTTACATTCCTACATGAAAGATATTTGTCACTCATGAGACCTTTGTCAGTATTAGGGTAGTTGGAGGAAATAAACACATGCACATACACACACAAACACACATACATGTGTGTATAGACAGAGGGCACAGAGTGAGTTGAATATGAAGGGATGATACCTAAAAAACAAAAGTAAGGGTGAGAGAGGATTGTACTGGGAGAAGGAGAAAGGGAGAGGTAGAATTGGGCAAATTATCTCACACAAAAGATGCAAAGAAAAAGCTTTCACAATGGATGGAAAGAGAAGGGAAGTGAAAGGGAATAAGTGAATCTTACTCTCATCAGATTTGGCTTAAGGAGGGAATAGCACACTCACTTAATTGAGTATGAAAATCTATCTTACCCTGCAGGACAATAGGTGGGAAGGGGATAAGAGAGGAAGGTGGAATAGAAGGTAGGGCAGATGAGGGAAGGGGTAATTAGAAGGAAACATTTTTGAGGAGGGACAGGATCAAAGGAAAGAATAGAATAAACAGAGGGGGTAGGATAGGATGGAGGGTAATATAGTTAGTTTTTCACAACATGACTATTATGGAAGTGTTTGCATGACTACACATGCATAACCTATATTTAATGGCTTGTCTTCTCAGTAAGGATGGTTAGGGAGGGAGGGAGAGAATTTGGAACTCAAAGTTTTAAAAATGAATGTTAAAATTGGTTTTGCGTGCAACTGGGAAATAAGATATACAGGCAAAGGGGTATAGAAATCTATCCTGCTCCATAGGAAGACAGAAGGGGTAGGGGGTAAGAGAAGGGGGGATGATAAAAGGGAGGGCAGATTGGGGGAAGGGGTATTGAGAATGTATGCCATTATGGGGTGGTGGGAGGGGAGAGATGGGGAGAAAATTTGGAACTCAAAATCTTGTGGAAGTGAATGTTAAAAACTAAACATTAATTAATTAAAAAAAAAGAAAAGGAATAAGAAGGGCCAGGTGGTAAAGGCTTTAAAAGGCAAACATGTTTCAATATTTGATCCTATATGATGTAGTAAGATACTGCTATTTATTAAATAAAAGCATGACATAGGCAGACCTGAACTTAAAGAAGATCTCTTTGGCAGTTTAGTGGAGGATGGATTGGAATGGGGAGACACTTGAAAGGAGGAGAACAACCAGCAAGCTATTACAATAGTACAGGTACAATGTGATTAGGGCATGTATCAGGATGGTAGCAGTTAAGCCAGAGGAGAGAAGGCAATGTATGTGGGAGATATTGAAAGGTTGAAAGAACAAGACTGGACAAAAGATTGGATGTGTGGTGTCATTGTAAATGAGTCAAGGGTGAAATTTAGGTTGTGAACTGAACATTATCTGTATAGAATTGCTGAGCATCATTTATAGACATTAAATAAATATTTATGTTTGTATCATCCTGATAAAATTTCTCTGGACCTCTAAAATATTTAAAAAATCCAAACTGATAATTATTTTAGATTCCTAGGGTTAATGCTGTATAAACCCCTTGCTTTAGATAAACAATATGTGCTTATATGTATTAAATATGAAGAATTCAGATCCTTTTGTAGAAATGTGTTGGACTTGATAAGCTATGAAGGTTTTTCCAGCTCCAAGACTCTGCATTCTGGGCTCTGATGCCATTGCTTTTTCCCCAAGATATTCAAATTAACTACTTAACTCATTATTCAGGAAAGAAAAAATAAATTAGTAGAATTATAGTCTTCAAAATTGTATGCTGGACATAGGATCATTAAATTAGAGTTATTATCAGTCATGCTAATGAAATCTATTAAAATAACAAAACATTCTGTTGTATTTGAAAGTATTGGATTTGGAGTCACAAGACCAAATAAATGTTGTCTCTGGCAATTATATTTATTTACCATATTTCCATTCTTTGAGTCTCAATTTACTCACATGCAAAATGAGGATAATAATACTTATAATACTTACTTTATAGATTATTATTAGAAAACATATCTTGATTTGCATGAATAGGATTTAAATGAGGCAGAGTTGCTCTTCCACTCTCTCTTCCATAGTCATCTAAGTCCACTGGCAAGAAAAAATTCAAGATGACTGGTGATGACCTGGAATACAGTGGGTGACTTTGGTGTCTTCAATGTCTGACCAAGCTCTTAGTGTTCTATAGGGCCTCTTTCAGCTGTCTTCATGACCACTGAAACAAATTTTTCACATCTGCTCATTTCTCTGGGGGCAGTCTTCATATGTTTGGGGTAGACATCCCTCTAACTCACCAACAAGGTTTGAGATCTGAGTTAACCTCAACCTGGTCTAGCCTAGCCTCCAAGACTGTTCTTGCCAGAGTGTGGCTGCTTCACACTCTATAGCTTCTTGGAGCCAAGACGAAAGTTGGGTGAAAATGGACACCAAAGGTGGATGAGCAGTGCTGAAAAGGGCTCCCTGAGCTGTCTTACCAGAGGTGCTAGTCTTCCTGAACACCCCTATGTCCATGATCTGGGTTTATTATTTAGTTATACTAAATAAAAATCCTGTTCATTAAAAAAACAAAAGCATTGAACTAAAGCATGAAATTAAAATTCAGAAAATTAATTGCAACTTGAGTTCTAAAAATGTTCATGGGATCACATATTTAGATTTATTAGTGGTCATCAAGTCCAGCTCACTTATTTTATGGATACGGAAACTGAGGCCCAAAAAAGGATAATTTCCCCAAGGTCATAGGGGTAATAAACACCAGAGTTGGTATTTAAATCCCGTATGTCTGACACCATAAGTAACTCATTCCTCACTGTACCAAGACAATATCTACTGTATGTATTTTCAGTTTTCTCTCTCTGAGAGTTCATCAGCAGGTCCCTTGATATGACTAAACTCAAAACTCCCCTTATAACATGGGTTGTTTTTCATAACTAACTGTTTAATTAGTCTTGATTTTTTTCTAGCCATGAAAACTTCATGAAACCAATCAGATTCTTACTTACCATTTGTTTTCTAAGTTCATTAATTTTCAACTTCATTAACTTCATTAATTAATCAAAACAAGTTATATCTTCTGCCCCACAGTTACAAACTGATTAATGTTCTATTTATTGCTATGATCTGTACATCTTTAATTTTTGATAGTCTTTTTTATTTGTGAGGCACTCAGGGTTAAGTGACTTACTTCTCACACAGTTAGTGAGTATCAGGTGTCTGAGACCAGATTTGAACTCAGGTCCTCCTGACTCCAGTGCTGGTGCTCTATCTACTGGGCCATCTAGCTGCCCCAATTTTTGATAGTCTTAGTCTAAAAATCTCCACTAAAAGAAAATCTTCCATTAGATGTTATTGACTATTTCACAATATCAGAAGTGAAGAGCTGGAAGAAAAGTCAGGTTTTATCTAATCCAGATTCCCTAATTTTCCAAATGAGGAAACCGAGGCCCAGAGAAAGGAATAAATTTCTCCAAGATCACACTAGTAGCAAGAGACAGGCAGGATTCAATCATTTGACTCCATATTCAATGTTCTTTTTAAAATACATACAAGTGAAATCCCAAATACTTCATACTGATTAGAAAAAAAATTTCCCAATCAGTTGTTAATCTAACTTTTTTTTCCCTATTATTGGATATTTTTGTTGCTTTCTTGGGATCCTTTTAATATCTGTCAGATCAATTAGTGACTAAAAAAGTATTCATTTTGAAAACATACCAAGAATCAAATTAGTGTTACCATGGACCACAGTGAGGCAGCTTCTAGATAGCATGCTGAATTAGGATTTAGGAAGACATAGATTTAAATCCTACCTTAGACATTTATTAGCTGTGTGACCAATGGGTTATCCTCTCTGAGTCTCAGGCAACTAACTCTCTAGGACTCTAAGTGAGAGATGATTTGGAATCTGCCTTAGGCAAAGGGTGTTCCCACACCCAGGAAATCATAGGTCCTTTACTTATTGACCACAAACCTCCAAATATCTTCCTCATGGAATTTTATGTGCTTTAGCTCTACATTAAAATACTGTGTGTGTTTGTGAGGGGTTGTGATTTGGATGACTTTAGGAGGTAGTGAAGAAAAAAATCTATGTTCCCTGTTTTACTGTGCAAAATAGAAAATGTGACTTTCTAAGCTAGCAAAATGAAATGTGATTGATAATAATAGCAAGGATTTATAAAATGCTTTGTTTTGCAAAACATCTTATATATATTTTAGTGGATCCTTACAACAACCCTGTAAGCTAGATGCTACTTAAACTCTGTTTTACAGATAACAAAGTTGGTGCATAGATAGATTAAATGATTTACTTGGGATTGTCTGGTTCCTTAAGTGTTTGAGGCCAGGGTTCAAGCTCAGATCTTCCTGACTCCCAGTCCAACACCATATTGATTATTTCACTTAACTGTTTTCAAAAATGATGTGTGTGTATGTGTGTGTGTTGTGTCTATAAAACCCAGAAACTGAGACATCGTGAAGGACCGGAAAATTTAAATAACTTGTTAAAGATCACACAACAGTGTCTGACACAAGATTTAAACCCAGTTAGAAAGTGACTTGATTTTTATATACAAAACTTGAGTCCAGTGGTATTGCCCATTCAGTCTTATGATTCATGGGTGGTGTCACTGCAGATACAACCAATGAACTGAAGTCAACCTTTGGATCACAAATATTTGTTTAACCTTTTTACAACTTTTGAAGGAGATAAATATGTACCACTGTTTTAAAGAGAAAAAAAAAAAACCAAAAAAACAACAGAAAAACCCATGGTCCCCCTTTGGTACTCTGTTTGACCAAATGGGCACTGTATTTTATATCCTGTCCCATTTGCCTATCATGAAATTGAATTTTATGTTTTCTGCCAACTATATATCTCATCTTTCAATGGGAAGGATAAGATGGAAATAATGGAAAATGGAAAATAATACCAGATGCTGAACCCTGAATCCAATGCCCTTTGGAAATAAACACAAGCTTACTTCCAGTAGGTTCAGAAACCTCATGTGGGAAGCCATAGGGCAAACTGTTACATCCACGAGTCCCCAGCTCTTAGGAAGTTTTATCTTGATCGTTTCTTTTTGGTATATGCTTTATTAATCATATACTGTGATTATAAATTTCTTGTCTTTATACCTCATAGGCTTTTATATTCCTGATGGTATCCCATGGTTGAGCATATCTCATAAAAAGATTCTTTTAAATCCCAGTATGAAGATTATAGGGGTGAAATTCCATATATTATAAAGTCTATCCTAATGAAATTTTCACTACTGTGAACCAGAGTACAGCCTCAGCCTACTGTATTGGACTTTTTCTGCAATACACAAATCCCACAACAGCTAAAAAATGTCAGAGTAACAGATTTTCATCTTCAATGACAGTAAGAAGTTAAGATGCTTAAATCCATAGAATGTCTATGTAATTCATAATTCATTTGGTACTTTGATGCTGCTAATATGCTATCCATATCTTTATTGGTAACATTAAGTAACTACATTAATATAGCAATAGTACATTGTATTTTACTTTGTAAAATTAGAGTTAAAATAATTCTAGAGATTCATTGTATTGAATAAATCCCATCAGTAGTATAAATCAAGCCACATATACTGTGCTACATCTTATGAGAAAGGACAGTACTTACCCTTGAGAATGTCCTTGCTTTATAAGAGGACTCTAACCAGATTCAAATAATATATTTAAATATAGATTACAGAAACATTAAAAAATTACAACCAAATTCATTTGTATGGGTGTGTGTGTGTGTGTGTGTGTGTGTGTGTGTGTGTAAATACCTAGATTTAGAGTTTAAAATTAGTTTTGAATCCTGATAAATCTCTTCCCTTCTCTGGCCTCAGTTTCCTCATTCATTAAATGATAGTTTTGGACTAGATGATATTTGCCTATTACATTATAATTCTGCAATCCAGCGATCTGAGATATTCGCAATCATACAGAGAGAGAGAGAGAGAGAGAGAGAGAGAGAGAGAGAGAGGGAAGGATAAAATATATAGCTGAGAAAATTTGTATAGTTATTGGAGCATGAAGTTAGGGAAAAATCTCTGCAAATATTGCATGAAGGATAAGTGTTGACTTATCTATTAATAAGAAAAGGTGAAGATTGGTGGGCACAGATGTTGTTGAAACATTTTTGAGGGTTCTGGGGCTGTGATTTAGGTGGTCAGGATTAGTCGTCGGAGTGCCAAGAAACCTGGAACTTGCTGCCAGAATAATCTTAGAACTAGCTAACCGGCATAAAGTCTTTGCCTCTGCTCATGTTATCATTGTTAACCATGGGAGAGCCAAGACAAGTAGCCTTTTTCTCAAGCAATGGAATAGGATGAGCAGGTTCCATCTTCCCCAAAGTGACAACTTTCATTTTTGCCAGCATAAGATATCTTCTGCCCCCTAACCAAGATATGGAGAACCTCTAGTGTATAGAGGAAGAAGCCTTCCTTTGACTTCAGGCCTTCCATCTCCTGCTGTGCCCCTCCCTTCAGGGAAGAGGAAGAAGAATGTTGGTGGGGATCTGCACTTCCTTCCCCTGCTGCACCCTTTTCTGTCTCATCTGCAACCTTCAGAGGGAAGAGTAATATTGAGGCTGGGCCTCTCATTTAACTATGTACCTGCCATCTCATACTGTGTTTGCTTCCAGCTTAGATGAACATTCTCACACCTGGTCACATTCTATACATCTAAGTGATTCAAATCCCCATAGATGATCATCCAAAACCCATACCCTGCACCCCATCTCTGATTATTCCTATCCTCCTTAACCCTCCCTTTACAACATTCAAGGCAATACTACCCACCCCTTCCAGAATGCCTTCTGGAATGCTTGTTCCTCTAGCCATGGACTTACCTTCATGTCAAGTCATTTCTTCTCCCACTCTTTCCATTGACAATCGCTTACTGAAACCTGGCTCCTCCCTGAAAACACATCCTTCCTGCCCACCCTTTCCAATACTGGTAACACTTTCTCTTTCTCCCTTTCCCCACAGCTTACTGGCTGAAGCAGGAGAATTGGATTACTCTTTGCCCTGCCCCATTGTCTCTTCCATTTTTTTCTCCATGCCTTTTTCATCCAGTAACCTCTCCTTCTTTGGAATTCATGCCACTGATATCTACCACCCAACAAAATCCTGGTAGCTATTTCCTTCAGACCCCCAGGTCACTCCTCTTTATTCCTTAATGAGTTTGGTCCATGGCTCACAATTTTCTCTTTTCCCCAACTCTTGCCCTCACAATAGGAAACTTTAACATACATATTGACTTTCCTGTAATAACCTAATCAGTTGCTCAATCTGTACATTTCTCATGATGTACTCTTCTATCTTCCTTTAGCCACACACAAAGATGGTCATCCTGTTCATCTTGTAACCACCCACCAAATACACAACTTCCATGTTCAAGAATTTTGAAATCCCTCTACCTGACCAAAATCTATTGGCTTTTTATCTCATTCTCTAGCTTTTCTTTCTAAACCCTTCTCTCCATCCATACCATGAGCTCCAGGCTACCTCCTTGCATTAGGCACTTTCACCTCTTTTTCCACATCTTGACCCCTAGATGAACCAATTAAACTCTTTACTGTCTTCCTTTCTTGAATTCCTAGCTTCCTTGTCATTTTGCTAATTGCACTTTGCTAATCATCAACCTTCAATCACTCCCACCATTTGCACTTTTCATCCCGATACATGTGAGGCTGAAAAAAAGTTGGAGAAAAATCATATAACCTTTCTTAGTCCACTACAAATTTATGTTAAACAACTTCAACTGGTCCCTAACTGCTACTAGTCAACTCTACTATACATGAGTTCCCTCTTCTCCATCTCATGCCTTCTGCCATTATTTCTTCCTTTACCCCTGACTCACATAATGTGATGACTTAAATCCTTACCAAGGATTTAGCCTGTAACCAGCAGATCTGTATCTTCTCAAGCAATCCCATTCCATCCTAACTCCTTCAGTAGATTGCCCACTCTGTCACCCCTACTCTTTCATTTAATTCGTATACTCCTCTATTGGTTCATTCCCTAATGCCTACGAACATGACCATATCTCCCCTATCCTGAAAAAAAAAAACCCTCACTTAATCCCTGCATCTGGTTAAGTATTGTTGTATATGTCTATTTTGCCCTTTGTGACTAAACTCCTTGAAAAGACTGTCTATAGTCGGTGCCTCTACTTTCTTCTTAACTCCATACAATGCTGCTTTCCATCTCATCAATTCAACAAAACTGCTCTCTCCAAAATTACTGGTGATCTCCTTTTTTCAAATTTTTATTTATTTTATTTTTAATTTATGAAATAAAACAAGCATTTCTATAGCATAATATAATAAAAAAATATGATTGAACATCAAACTGCAAATCTATTATTTACAGGTTGCTAGTCCTTTTAAATATATAATAAAGTTATCATGTAAATTTTTTCCCTTTTTTGTTCCATCCCTCCCCACTCCCCACCCTAGAGATGGCTACTGTTAAACACAAATATACACACACACACATTCTATTCTTAGAAGAGAATAGACTCATTCTTTTCATGCTTTTATTTATCAGTTCTTTCTCTGGATGCAGATAGTGTCTTCCTTCGTATGTCCTTTATAATTAATTGGGTCATTCTGGACTCCTCACTCTCTCACTCCTATGGCAAAACTGTTGCCAAGGCCTGTCAATTTCACCTTTGCAACATCTCTAGAATACTCCCCACCCCTGCTTCTTTCTACACTGCCACCACACTAGGGGAGGCCTTTATCACCTCATGCCTGGACTATTGCAACAGCTTGTTGATGGGTCAGCTGCCAAGGTAATTTTCCTAAAGTAAGGAACCAACCATGTCACTGCTCCATTCAACAAACTCCAGTGACTCCCAATTGTCTCTAGGATCAAATACAAAATTTTATGTTTGCCATTCAAAGCTCTTTATAACCTAGCACCCTCTAACTCTCTAGTCTTTCTATACTTTACTCTCTGCTATACACTGATCCAGTGACAGTATCCCCTTAGCTGTTCCCTGAACAAAACAATCCATATCTCAGCTTCAGGAATTTTCTCTGGTTGTCTCTCCTTCCTCATCTCCACCCATGGCCTTCTCTGTCTTTCTTTAAGTGCCAATTACATCCCATCTTCAAAGTTGTTTTTCTTTATAAATTTTGTTTACAATATATGCATTGTCCTTTTCATTTAGCTCTCTTCACTATGCATAAACTTTTACAAGTCTACCCAAGTCTCTAAGAAATTGTTCTTTTTGTAATTTCTTCCAATGAAATATTTTATTAAATTTATATGATATCCATTAAATTCATTAA
Source organism: Vombatus ursinus (assembly GCF_900497805.2). Taxonomy (NCBI): domain Eukaryota; kingdom Metazoa; phylum Chordata; class Mammalia; order Diprotodontia; family Vombatidae; genus Vombatus; species Vombatus ursinus. The sequence goes on along the minus strand of NW_020950792.1, from coordinate 5,111,930 downwards.
TTTAATTTGTTCAACCTTTAGCAAATTGATGGACGCTTCCTTAATTTCTAATTTTTTGCCATTACAAAAATGAGATGTTATTTTTTTATATGTTAAAGTGATTTTCCTTTTGATCCCTTTGGAATATAGCTTTAATTGTAGTACTTCTGGGTAAATGGATATGCAAAATTTAGTGACATTTGGGTAATAGTTTCAAAATACTTTCCAAAATGTCTGGATAACTTCACAACTTTACCCATAGTGTATCTGTCAACCTAATTTTTTTTTGTACAATTCTTCCAAAATTATTGTACTTTTAAATCTGTTTTGCCAGTATGATGAGTTTGAAGTAGAATTGGAGTTGTTTTAACATGACTTTTTGAATTATTAGTGATTTGGCACTTCTCTTCCTTTCACATGGCTGTTTAAAGCTTAGCTATCTTCCTTGGAGAATTGACTATTCATATCCTTTAACCATTTGTCTCCTGTTCTTACATCAGATCTTTTTTCAGATTAGCTATTTCCCTTTGGATTTTAGGTGCATTTGTTTATATGTAAAACCCTTTTAAATTTTGTATAATTAAAATTGTCCTTTTTTCCCTGTGATACTCTCTATTCATTTATTGGTCATTAATTATTTCCTTATCCATAGCCACAAAATATTGCTTTCCTTTGTCTTCTAATTCAAGATGTAACATTTTGTATCTTTCACATATACTTTTGGAGATTACCTTGATGTACGTATGGTCTACATCTAATTTCTAGAATATTGCTTTCCATTTTTTCCAGAAGTTTTTTTTTGTCCAATAATGAATCTTCCTTACTCTAATAATTGGAGTCTTTTGGTCTATCAAACACTATACTTTAAATGTTCATTTATACATAGGGCACTTAATCTTTTTCACTGATTTACTTCTTTTTGTTGATAATTTTAATGATGAGTGCTCTGTAATAGATTCTGAGATATAGTACTACTAGGTTTCCTTACTTATGCTTTTTTTCTTTAATTCCCTTGAGATTCTTGACCTTTTATGACTCCATATAAATTGTTATTTTTTCTTAGGTCTATAAAGTAAGTTTTTGGTTGTTTGATTAATATGTCACTGAATAGGTAAATAAATTTTAGGCAATTTCATTTTAATCAAATTGGCACAGCCTAAACATGGGCTATTAATATTACTATATTTATTTTAGTCTATTTTAGTCCTTAGTTCTATAAAGAATATTTTACATTATATTTATTGTGTTTCTGAGAGTGGCTTATTATATAGATTCCCAAGTGTTTTATACATTCTATATTCATTGTGAGTACAATTTCTCATTCTTTCTCTTCCCCTTGAGTTTTGTTGGTAATGTGCAGAAATACTGATGATTTATATGTATATTTTTTACATCTGGCAATTTGGCTGAATTTTTTTCAGTTAATTTTAGATGACACTATGAGATTCTCTAAAAAGACCATTATGTTAAAAAAGTGCTATTTTTTCTTTAACTATAATTAGTCCTTCAATATCTTTTTTCTTATCTTATTGCTATAGCATTTATTAGCATTACGTCAATTAATAGTGTTGATAATGGATATCCTTTGTAACTATTTTGTTTAGTCACATGCTCAATTCATTTATCTGTTTCTTATCTGTTGTTGTTGAAAATGCTTTTGAGATAAACATTTTCCTCAAAGAATTAACTTAGCTACATGCTAAAAGTTTTGGTATATTGTTCTGGCTTGAAGTCAAATTTATTTATTACTACACCAAGAGGCCTTTCTATTCATATATGAGAACTATATGTAAGATCCAAATCTGTCTCATGAATTAATCAAGAAAAGGAACAGCAGTTTTAGCTATTTAATACAAGCTAGCAGAACTTGGATTGTAGGCATTTTTATTCTACATTAAAAAAAAAAGCTTAAACATAGCTTAAATCTTAAATCAGATCCCTACTACCCCTTTCCTCCTCACCTTCCAAAATATTTGCAAGATGTCACCTGGAAGAGCTTTATAATGTATATTCAAGTACCAGCAGTAAGGGCAATAGGACCCAATGGAAACAACCATTTTACACTTGAACTCCAAGGAAGTGCAAGGCTTATCCCATGCCCAACCAGTGCTGACTCCTGGAAAACATTAAAGAATGTGGAATAAGAGGAGTATGGTTGAGCCAGAACACTGACTGCTCTGTGACATCTCATTGACAGCTCATTAAGAAGAGTTCGCAATTGGTTCTTGGTGAAATCCCTGGCAGTTGAATTGGAACCATTGGCTTCTCTTTAAATTCACATAAACAGCCTAGAAACTTTCAGGCATCCAAGAATTATTATTAATAATCCCAAATATTTCCTTAACAACTGTGGGAAGGACATTATAAGAGATGGAAAGACGTATGAGGAAGTATGCTGAGGGATCTTAACTAGAGATTTTCTCTTTGAGGATAAGAAAAGAACAGAAACCTCTGTGGACTATTTTTTGCCTTCTTATATAACCAGACTTTTAGTTTGGTTATATATTTATGTGCAAATAATAATAAGTGCTTACTAAAGTGCTTGTTGACTGACAAAAGCTGCCTTCTATTGAGACCTTTCCTTTTCGTTCAGTTACAGTGCTGCTATTGACTTCCCCTATGAGCTGAGGCTAACCACCCATGTTTGTGTGTGTGTGTGTGTGTGTGTGTGTCTCCCCCTTGCAGTTATCCTTCTCCCTCTCCTTTTCTCTTTCTTTATCTTATTCTTCTGCTATCTATCAATCTTTATATATATGTATACACACATATTCATACACATACACATATATATTGTCTCCATCAGACTGTAAGATTCAATAAGGCAGGGCTTGTTTGTATTCTTAAGGCTTAATATAATGTTTAATGCTTTGTATTCTTAATACTTTTGTAAGTCTAATGCTTACAAAATGCCATTTTGTAAGGGTTTAGGGTTAGAGGAGGATATTTGTAATGTAGAGAAGTTGAACCATGTAATATGGAGAAGTTGCTATGGGGCAGCAAGGTTATAAAGTGATTAGAACCCTGGGCTAGGAGTCATGAAAACTAAAGTTCAAATCTGGTCTGAGGCTCTTACTGGCTATTGGACAGTGGGCAAAAATGTACCCTTTTATTGCCTTAGTTTTTTTATCTGTAAGATAGGGATAAAAGTAGAAGCTACCTTCCAGAGCTGTTGTGAGGATCAAATGAGATAAATATTGTGCTTATGAATTGTAAATGTTGTATAAAAATTGCCTTATAAATTGTAAATGTTGTATAAAAATTATCATTATTATTATTTAGAATTCATTGGGGCATCCTTTTCTGAAGTCAAAACCAAACATATTTCCCTCTATGAATCCAGTACCAGTATAGCAATAAGTTTGCAAACTCCTTTTTATATGTGTGATAAAATAATACCTAAAAATCTCTGTGATTTGATAAAGATGACCACATTGTAATGCATATAATATAACTAAAATAGAATATATTAACAAAAAGGATAATTTTAAGTGATTCAAAAGACTATATATATATTATTTTTTCTTTATAAATATGAAATGTTCATGGTTCTATTTTGCAATGATGGGATTCATCTTATAATAGGTATGTAATTTTGATATATATTTAAAAACAAACTAGATTCCAAAAAACTGAAAGATAAAACTGAAATGAGATTAAATATAGAGAACATGATGACTCTAAATAAAAAGTTAGGGAAATATTATTGAATTCGAAGGCAAATGTAATTTAGAGAATTGTAATTACTTTGAAATGTAATACTATTAAATCAATGTTTTAAATAATATATAAAAAGAGTTTAAAAAGTTGAAGAAGAATTGAGGCAAAAATTTTTGTCAGACACAAAAATATATTCTTTGTTTCCCATAATTCTCAGAAATCTACCATTTCACTATATTTTTATTTTTCAAATTTACGTTCCTACTTTGGTAAACAAAATTCCTACAAATGTTTTGCCCCAGGTCCTCATACCCTCCAAAATTTGTCATTTTCCCTTTCTGTCATGTTAGCTAATCTGATAGTTGTGAGGTGGTACTTCAGAGTTGTTTTAATTTGCATAGCTCTAATTAGTAGTGATTTACTGAAAACTGCCTGTTTTGGGTAACTGCTCTTTTTTTTTTAAATAAATTTGGCTCAGTTCCCTATATATCTGAGAAATAAAGCATTTCTCAGAGAAACTTATTATAAAATTCTTTCACTAGCTTCCAGTTTTCCTTTTAATTTTGGCTACATTAGTTTTGGGTGTTTTTTGTGTATAAAAATGTTTTGTGTGTGTGTGTGTGTTTTAGTTTCATGTAATCAAAATTATATATTTTATTGCCTGTGATCTGCTCTAGCTCTTGTTTGGTCATAAACTCTTCTTCCCTTCTCTGTTTATCTGACAGGTACTTTTTTCCGTACTCCCCTAATTTATTTTTGATATTACCCTTAATGTCTATAAAATTTTTCAATTTTATGATTTATGATTTGAGATTTGGTCTATGCTCCTTTTTTTTCTGAACTACTTTCCGGTTTTCCCAGCAGTTTTTCTCAAATGTTCTTATCCCAAAAGCTGGGGTCTTTGGATTATCATACACTAAATTACTAGTCAATTAATACTGTGTACTATGTACATCATCTATTCTACTGATCCACTATTCTATTTCTTTACCAGTACCAGCTAGTGTTGATGATTGCTGTTTTATAATAGTTTGAGGTCTGCTGTGGCTAGGCCACCTTCCTTCACATTTTTTATCATTAATCCCCTTGATCTTTTTGAACTTTTGTTCTTTTAGATGAATTTTGTTATTACTTTTTCCTAGCTCTACTAAATAAATTTTAGTCATTTGGTATGGCATGAATAATTAAACTATGTTAGAGAGAATTATCATTTTTATTATATTGGCTCAACCTATGCATGAGCAATTAATATTTTCCCAATTGTTTAGATCTGACTTTGTGTGAAAAGTGTTTTGTAATTGTGTTCATATAGTTCCTGGATTTGTCTTGGCAAGTAGACTCCCAAGTATATATTATATTGTCTATAGCTATTTTAAAAGGAATTTTTCTTTCTATCTCGCTGCTGGATTTTGTTGGTAATATATTAAATGCTGATATTTTCTGTGGGTTTTTATGTCCTGCAATTTTGCTAAAGTTGTTCATTATTTCAACTAGTTTTTTTCATTGATTCTTTAGGACTCTCTAAGTATAGCATCATACCATCTGCAAAGAGTAATATAGTTTTGTTTCTTCTTTGCTTATTCTGATTTCTTCAATTTCTTTTTCTTCTCTTATCACTATAGCTAACATCAAGGCTTCCATAGCCTTTTATTGAATGTAACTTTTATTGCATTGTGGCCTGAAAAGGATGAATTTAATACTTCTGATTTTCTGCATTTGGTTGTGAAGTTTTTATATCCTAATACATGATCAATGGTTGTGAAGAGCCATATACAGATGAGAAAAAGGTATGCTCCTTTCTATTTTCATTCTGTTTTCTCCAGAAGTCTATCATATCTAACTTTTCTAAGACTCTATTCCTCTCCTTAACTTCTTTCTTTTTAGTTTATGATTTAATTTATCTTGATATGAGAGGGGCAAGTTGAGGTCCCCTTTTGAAATAGTTTTACTGTCTAATTCCTCCTGTAATTTACCTAACTTTGCACATAAATACGTATATACATATGTGTGCATATGTATGTGTATATACATACACACACACACACACACACACTCACACACCATTTTTGCTGCACTATAAAACCTTTTCCTTGCATGCCTCTTTTTATGAGAGATTATTTTTTCACATACTTCTCCCTCCTCCCTTTTCCCAGGGCATGTTTCTTGATTATCCTTTTTTATATTATGCCAACATAATTGACTCATCCATGTGCCCACTTTCTATGTAGAAGGATAAAATTCTCAGAAGTTACATGTATTATCTTCACATATAGAAATAAAAACAGTTTAACCTTATTGAGTTCCTTATGATTTCTCTTTCATGTTTAACTTTTTAGTCTTCTCAACTCTTTCATTTGAAAGTCAAATTTTCTATTCAGCTCTGGTGTTTTCATTGAAATAATTGAAAGTCCTTTATTTCATTAGATATTTTTTTCTTGGAAGTCTTATACTCCATTTTCTTAGGAGATTATTCTTGGTTGTAATCCCAGATCTTTTGCTTTCCAGAATATAATATTCTAAGCCCTCTATTTCTTTAACATAGTAGTTGCTACATTTTGTGTGATCCTGATTGTGGCTCCACAGTATTTGAAGGGTTTCTTCTTGGCTGCTTGAAATATTTTCTCTTTGACCCAGGAGCTTTGGAATTTGATTTTAATATTTCTGGGAGTTTCACTTTGAGATCTTTTTCAGAAGGTGATCAGTGGATTCTTTGATTTCTCTTTTACTTTCTGGTTCTAGAATTTCAGGGTAGTTTTCCTTGAAATTTTTTGAAAAATGATATTTAGGCTTTTTTTAATCATGATTTTCAGGTAGTTCAATAATTCTTAAATTACCTTTCTTTGAACTATTTTCCAGGTCAACTTTTTTTTCTGAGAGGATAATTCACATTTTCTTCTATTTTTTTTTATTCTTTTGACTTTGTTTTAATATTTCTTAATGGCTCATGAAGTCATTAGCTTCCACTTGTCCAATTCTATTTTTTTAGTGTTTTCTTCTGGAGCTTTTTTTTTTTTAATTTCTGCTTTGTTTTTCTATTTGGCTAATTATGCTTTTTAGGAGTTATTTTCATCAGTGAATTCTTGTACTTCATTTTCTATTTGGCTAATTCTGTTTTGGTGTATTTTTTTTTTCAGAAATTTTTTTTGTGCCTCTTTTATCAAGCTGTTAAGTGTTTGTTCATAATTTCCTAATTTTGCTCTTATTTACTTATGTAATTTTTACTCTACAACGCTGATTTTGAAAATCATTTTTTTCACTCTTCCACAAATTCTGGTTGGGTGTGTTACTTACTTTTACTTCTCAGTTTGTCTTGATCTTTTTTTATCATCATAGTAGCCTTTTGTTCTTCTTTGTTTTAGCTCATTTTTCACCCTATTTCTTGATTTTGAAATTTATGTTAGAGTTTTGCTCTGTTCCTGTTGTGGGGGGTGGGTAAGGAGTACTCTCTCCAGCATCACACTTTTTCACACTGCTGTTTTCAGAGCTAATTCTTGAGGTTTGGGGATTTTCAGTGCTTCCAAGATAATGTAATCTGGGGAGATGATTGGTCACTCTGGACCCTACTTATGAAGGGCCCCTAATCCCTTGGAACCAAAAGGGATACTATTCCTCAGTAATCCTGTTCCCTTTAGACTGGAAGTGATACTGTTACTCAGGGTCCCTGCTTCCTTTTCACTAAAGCTAGTACTTCTCAGGACTCCTGTTCCTTCTTGACTAAAGGTGCTTTCTTCTACCATTAAACCATATCTGACCCAGAAATGGGTATAGGCAATGGATTTGCCAAACAATGGTTGGCCCTGTATCCAGTGCTAGCACAGGATCCCATGTAATCCCTTTTTGACCAATTTTTTGGGGTCTCCTACAGTCTCTGGCTTGAGAGCCTCAGATACTGCTGCTGCTTCTGTTGCTAATACCTAGTCCCACCACTGGTGTTTCATCCACATAGGCCAGCCTCTATCCCTTTGTCACAGATGTCTCTTTCCAACCTCTTAAGTGTCTTTGGTCTAGAAGATTGCCCCATCCTGCCCTTTTGTTGTCTCTGCCATTACATAATTCAATTTGAGGTGTTATTTTTAATGTTGTTTGGAGAGGAAAGCTCAGCTGAGTGCTTTTTCTACTCTGCTATCTTGGATCCACCCCAGAAAAAGATTTTTTTTCCTATTAACAGTGTTAGTCACTTTTTTGCTGTCCCTTTGAACTTTCTTTAGTTTTAGGATAATTAAATACTTAAATTGCTTTATGATCTCATCAGTGTAGGTACAGTTCTACTGGTTTTTCTACTGGTTCATACAACAGACCAACTAACTCTCCCTTCCCATTGTAGAATTTTTTTATATATCTTTTTATAAGTCCTAGACATTCTAAGAATTTCTCAATTCTACTTTTTTTAAAATATGGTAACCTATCTAGAAAACATATGGAAGTATAGCAGTAAGATTGTTTTCTCTTTATTTCTTTTTCACAGCTAAAACAATTATGTATTTTGCTCTGTTTGTTTATAGCCCGGTCATTTTCCTACAAATACTTCTTTCCTATAAATATGACTGAATCCTTGGTAGTAACAAAGAAAACAGTTAAGCAAAACTAAAAACTAAACGTTTCATATTGTATGTAGCATTTTTCACCCATAGGCCCTTACCTTTCAACTAGAATGAGAAATATTCATTTCATTATCTATTCTATAGAGCCAAGATTAACTATTATAGTATGTTTGAGTATAGCCACCTTTTGGTGCTATTCTCCCTTATAGTTTTGTGCTCATGTATTTTGTTCAGGTGGTTCTATGTTTCCTTTTGATCTATTTATCTAATTATTTCCATGTGTCTTTAAATTCTTCAGTTATTTCTTATTTTGAAAAATACTACATTCACATAACAGTATTTGTTTCTAGGTCCTTGGGAGTAACATTTTGACTGAGTCCAAGTTTACAGAACAAATTCTTTTATTAAGGGGATTTGATCTGTGAAGTTTGGATTCAGTCAAAGGGTCACACTTGAGGACCTTGAGTGCTACATGTGACCTCAAGGTTACAGGTTCCCCACCCCTGGTAGACATTCTCTTTTCTTTCATCAGTCATTCTGCCATTCTTTGTTCTTCTGAAAAAGTAGTGCTATGAATATTTTGATATAAATAGAAGCTCTCCATCTTTGACATCCTTGAGGGATATAGTAGAATCACAAGGTCAAGCAGGGTGAATAGTTTTTCTACATAATTCCAAATTGTTTTCCAGATCAGTCATCTTATTGTATATAGATAGCTCAACCAACAGTGTGATTAGTTGACAGTTGTGTAACACTACCATCTTACTATCATTCATATATTTAATGTCATATCAAAGTTTTGGTTATTAAGAATGATACATTCACGATTTCCTATTTTTCATTGTATTTTGTCTCTTTATAGGCATCATAGCTAAGTAGCTATATGGGTATACTGGAAAATATGGAAAATAGAGAAAATTATAGCACCTACCTCAAAGAGTTGCTTTGAGGATCAAGTGAGATAACATAGGTAATTCATTTTGCAAATTTTAAAGTGATATGTAAATGCTAGCTATTATTAGCTATCATAACTTCAAATAGGTAGTAAAATTATGAATAATATCTTAGTCTTATATGATTTCTCCCTTGCTGATTTATTTTCAGTAATGCTTATTTCCCAATTCATTCAAAAAATTTTCAGTATAACTTAAACCGAATACTTAGAAATTATAAAAATGCTTTCTACTACAAAGAACTGTCAAATATAAATAACCGCAGAATTCCATCACGATTAGAGGTGCTATATAAATGTGATGAGCATTTAACATAATACAAGCTTTGGTACAGTGCTACTTTTAAACAGAAGATTTTCCATCCCAGGGATTGCTTTTCTAATTATTTTACTTTCTTTCCATTATGATATAGACATTGCGGACAAGACTAACTCCCTCACATGTTCACTTTAATCCAACTTATTCTATTTTTTAGTAGCTTTCCCTGTTGACCATTCCCTTTCTCTTGTCTTCAGTCTTTCCTTATCTATGAGCTCCTTCCTCACTGCCAACAAGTATTACAAATCTCCCACCCATCTTTAAAGACAACGCACAAAAAATTCCTCACCTTGACTCTACCATTTACTCAAGCTCTTTTTAAATAATGCTTTATTAATACATTTTATGCATTTTTTCATTTCTCTCAATCAAAGAAAACTGACACATAGACTATGCCTGACAGCCTATGTCACGTTCCATACCTTGATACTACTAAATCTCTATTGAGAGGACAGAGGTATGCTTCTCTTCACTTTTTAGTGATTGCTATATTGTGAGTTCTAATGCCATATCGTACTCATTTTCTTTGAATTTTTGTGTTTAATTGTGCATTTTTATTCTGGTTGAGCTTACTATACTCTTAAGCTCATATATGTCTATTCTTGTTTTTCTGAATTATTTACATTTCTCTTTGCTTACATTAAAATACTATTTTATTATGTTGTATTCATATACAACACTTTATCAGCACTCTCACTTATCAATAGTTTTTTTTTTCCAAATTTGTGGTGTACACAAAAGTGATTGATATGAATATTCTGTTATATATGCCACTTTCTTTATGTCAGTAATCTCATTGTGATATATGTATGGTAGTGTAATCAGTGTGCTAAATGATATGAACAGTTTAACTACTCTTCATATTGTTCTAAATTGCTTTACACAGTAGTTGGATGGATGTATAACTTTTCAAGTATAGTATTAATATGTTTATATTTCTACAACTCATCCAATATTGAATATTTGTAATTTGTACCATCTTTGATGACTTGAGGAATGTAAGGTAAAACTCAGAATTCTTTCAATTTGTATTTCTCTGGTTATTGTGATTTGGAGTATTTTCACATAGTTATCGATCATTTCTTTTTCTTCTGAAAAGTGTTTATGTTCTTTGACTGCTTATTTGTTGGGGGAATATATGTTGATCATACATACATGATTATGTTGATTCTCTGTATACTTCAGATATCCGAGGTATTTTATAAAAAGTCTTTTTCCCCAAACAACAATTTCTCTCATCAAAGATGTATTGATTATTCGTAGAAATATCTTCAAAATATTATGTAATAGATGTTTATTTCATCTTTGATGACTTCTATCTCACATGTGGTTAAGAATTCTTCCCTTCATAATGGGTTTGAAAAGCATGTTTTATATTAGGTTATATTTGTACTGGGATCTGTACTCTGAGTTCATCAATGTTCTCTCTCTAGAGATGGATAACATTTTTCTTCATAAGTCCTTTTCAATTGTCTTGGATCACTGTATTGCTGAAAATAGCTAAGTCATTTACATTTGATCATTATACAATATTGCTATTACTGTGTAAAATGTTCTGGTTTTGTTCACTTTATTTTTCACCAGTTTGTGTAAGTCTTGCCAGGTTTTTCAGAAATTTCCCTGCTTGTCATTTCTTATAACTACATAGTATTCTATTACAATCACATACTACATCCTGTTCAGCCAGTCCCCAAATGATGAGCATCCCTTTGATTTCTAATCTTTGCTACCACAAAAATATATTTTTGTATAAATATATATCAATATATATGCACAGTTTTATAGCCTTTTGTGCACAGTTCCAAATTGCTCTCCACAATGGCTGGATTGGTTCACAATTTCGCCAACAGTGAATTAATGTCCCAATTTTCCCACCTGCCTTCCAATATTTATCATTTTTTTCTGTAATATTAGCCAATCTGGCAGTTGTCAGGTGATACCTCAGAGTTGTTTTCACTTGCATCTCTCTAATCAATAATTATTTAGAACATTTTTATATGACTATAGATAGCTTCTTTGATTTCTTCATCTGAAACTGCCTGTTCATATGCTCAGTAAATCATGTTTTTAGAGTGGAAAAAAAAGAAAAAGAGGGAAAAGATAATGTAACTAAATATGATAATGAAAAATTCTGAAAATATGTTCAATATACAATACTTATGAACCACCCACCTTTGCAAAGGAATGAGGTAGAGTGTCTTCTCCTATCTCTTCTTTCCAGCCACATTTTTTCTTTATTATTTTGCAACATTCACCTTTTTAATAGTACTTCTTTCTCTAAAAATACTGGGTTTTCTGGTTTTACTTACTTTACTCTACATTAGTTCATGATCTTAATAGTACCTTCCATTACATTCATGTACTAAAAATTATTTAGCCATTCTGTAATTTATCTAGCTATATCTTCACTCTCTTTCTATTATGATATAGACATTGTGGACAAGACTAACTCCCTCACATGTCCACTTTAATCCAACTTATTCTATTTTTTAGTAGCTTTCCCTGTTGATCATTCCCAAAGATACAATATCTATTGTATCCGGTTCCTTGCTCTTGCATAAAATATGCTGCTATAAATATTTTGGAGCATAGTATCTTTTCTTTTTATCAATGAACTGTAGAATTTAAGCCAAGTAATAGAATCTCTAGGTTAAAGGGTATCAACATTTTAGCCACCTTTTTATTTGTGTAACTTCAAACTACTTTACTGAATGGATGTACTGATTTACAGTTCCACCTACACTGCACACTAGTGGACTTATTTTTCTTTAAGAGCTCCAACATTGAAGATAGATAGATAGATAGACAGATAGATAGATAGATAGATAGATAGATAGATAGATAGATGGATAGATAGATGGATAGATGGATAGATGGATGTGTTTATAATGTACTACAATCTCATATTTGTTTATATATCCTGGATATTAAACATTCCTCAGAGAAATACTATGTAAATATATTATTTTTTCCCATGTGAATACTTTTCTTCTTATCCTAGATATATTAATTTTTTCAGAATTTTTATTTTTTTTTAGTTTCATGTAATTCCTTTTATCTTCTGTAATTGTCTCTATTCTTTTTTTTTGGTTATGAATACATCTCTAACTCTTAGTTATGAGATGTATATAACGTACTTGTCTTCTAATTTTATAGTATGATATTTAATAATAAGGTCACACATTCGTTTAGAATGCAGTGAGAAGTTGGTTTAAGCTTACTTTCTGCCAGACTATTTTCCAGTTCTCTCAGCAAATTTTTATCACATAGAGTATTTTTTCCTAAGTAATTTATGTTTTCTGGATTATTGATCATTGGGATATTGAATTCCATTGTTTTATTATTATTATTATTATTATTATTATTATTATTATCCCTTGGATACTCTGTTTCATTGATCCACCTATCTCTTTTATAACTAATACCAGATGGCTTTGATGACTGCTGCTTTATAATATAGTTTGAGGTGGAAAGTATTATTGCCTCTTTATTGTTACCTCTTCATTATTTCACTTGGAATTCTAGAGTTTATATTTTTCCAAATTAAATTTGGTATTTTTAAAATTCTGTGAAGTATCCCTTTTATAATTTGAATAGCATATCATTAAAATGTAAATTAACTTCAGTAGTATTGTCATTTTTTATTATATTGGCATGACAGTCACAAGCACTGAAAATAACTCCAGTTATTTAAATTATTCTAGATGTCATTAAACAAATCTATAAAAGAATTTTGTAAGTTTTGGTATATTGGTCTCAGGATATTTTATGCTTTTTGAAATTATTTGGAAGAAAATATCCCTTTCTATTGTGGCCTCTACATAATAGGTTTTTTTAAACAAAAACAAATATTATACTTTGTCAACATGTAGATTTGAAATTTTTTTAAAAATATGATTATGTTGATTGTTTTCTTAATGTTGAACCATCATCATATAGCTGGCATAAATCCCATAATGAATGATTTATTAGATGATTTGTAGTGGGTTGGCAGTATCTTATTTTAAAATTTTATCAATATTTAATTATAACAATAGTCAATATTCTGCATTTTATCCTCCCCTTTAAATTTTGAGAACAATTTGTGTAATGTCCATCCTAGTTGTTCTTTAAATGTTTCAGGATGGCTCATATCATGAGACTCCATCTAAAATAGGAGTTTCCTCCCCCCACTTCCTTTTTGGTAGTTCTTTTATAGTTAGCCATATTTCCTTTTTGAGAGTGGATTTTTAAAGATCTCTAGTTGGTCTTCTGATAATTAGGGCATTTCTTTTGGACTTATACAAAAGTAAGAGGACAATGGAATCTCTTTCTTTTATTAAATTATTGTCTAGGTATTCTTTTAGTTCACTCATTTTTTCCTTTATATACTTAGATACTAAATGATTTGGAAGATATATGTTTAATATTAATATTGCTTTGTTGTCTATGGTTCCCTTGGGGTAAACTAGTCTCCTTGTTTATCTTTTTATGTTGTGAAAGTTTGTTTCCACTTTGTGTAATAGCATTATTGAAACTCCTACCTTTGGTGATTCATCTGGTGGATAGTAAATTCTGCTCTAGTCTCTCAGTTTTCTTGTGTGTTTATTTTTATTTTCAGGTATTTTTCTTACAAGCAGCAGATTATGAGATTTTGTTCTCTTTGCAATTTGTCACTCCCCTCCCCCCATTTTATTAGATGGCTTGATCCATTCATGTTTAAAGTTCTGAGAGATATGGTTACAGCTCTCTCTGTCTCTCTCTCTCTGTCTCTATCTGTCTTTGTCTCTCTGTCTCTCTCGTTTCTCTCTCTGTCCCTCTTAAAAAATAGGATTTTTTTTTTGTTCTGTAAGCATAGTATTTTTTCTCTTCATTTAATTTCACTGAATATACTTTAAGGTAACCCTATTCCTACTATGTCTTTTTCCCTCATACTCAACCCCTTCCCCCTTCATTTTCTATAGTTTTGGAGTTGTGCTTAATTTATTAGTTCTTTTTATCTACTTATCCAGTAGCTTGTGTCCTAGGTGTTATAAAACATTGGGCTACTATGTTCAATTGCTTCTAGATTTTATATAAGTATTTTTGTTTTCCCCAAGAAACCCTTCTTTTTAAAAAAAATGTTTCAAATAGTTTTAAGGACTAATGCTTCATAATGTTTGAGAAATGGTAAAACTTCCTTCATTCCTTTTAAATATTGTTTTTGAATTTTGATTTTGAATTTATTTTTTTTAGTTCTATAAAGTAATCTCTTGCTAATTTCATTGGTATAGTACTAAATATGTAAATTAGTTAAGGAAGTACAGTCATTTTATACTATTGGCATGCTATAACCATGAACAACCATCTCTCTAGTGACTTAAATCTTGCTTTATTCCTATAAAGAATATTCATAATTATATTTATATGAGTTCCTTTTTTTGGTAAGTTCATTTTAGATTGCTTTAAGCATTTGGGTTTATAGTGAAAACAATTGTTCTATCTCTTTTTCTTACATTTTTAAAATAAAGAATGGAAAGGGTTATTATTTTTATTGATTTGTTTTGCGTACCTCTGTTTTATGGAAGTGATTACATCTTAGTTAAATTTGTTTCATTGTATCCCTGAGGTTCAATAAGAAAACCATTTATTTATCTGTAAATAGAGATACTTTTGCCTCCTCTTTTCCTGTTATTAGCAAATATAATGGATATCAGTCATATTTCTCCATACCATAGTGCAAAAGCCCCTAGTACTAGTTCATGGTTTTAGATTATTTTAAAAAATCCTCTTAAAGAGCAGTTTCTTCCTATGCTTTTAGTATTTTTAAAATAAACAGTGTGTTTTTCTAGTGATTTTTAATCCATCTCTTGATGGAAGTGCAATTATTTTAAAAACAAATTTGATCTGAAACTGTGATTTCACTCATTTATAGAATTCCTAATAAGAAAACCCTCTCTACCATCTCAATTATGCAACAGTTATGCAACTTATAGTCTCCAAGAGTTTCCAGGAGCAGAGAAGTTGAGTGACTTGTTCAGAATCACATATAGCTCTTTCTCTAGCAGATACAAGATATGAACCTAAGCCTTCGTAATTCTGAGGCTCTCCTCTCCACTAAGCATCACTGCCCTTTAGCTGAAAGTATTTTCTTCCTTTTTAAACGTTCCTAAGTGTACCTTGTCTAGATATCTCCATTGCCATGACCCTACTCATAAAATTTTATATTATATTATATTTATCTAATAGGTTATAAGGTCCCTTCTTTAGATCAGAAACTGCCATTTTTTGTGTCCTTACATAATTCTGAAGAGCTTGACACATTAAACAATTAATATTACAAAAGCTGATAACATTGTGTTTTAAGGTTTTCAAATTTTTTTTTACCTGCGTGGTCTCATCACAACCTCACAACATTAGTGCAGATTAAGTTTTGTTATAATACCCATTTATAATACCCATGAAGAATGAGAGATTAAGAGATTAATTCCTGTTCACATTTTTAGTGTCTAAAGCAGGATTTGAACCCATGTCTTCCTAACTTCAAGACTAGTGTTCTGTCCATTACAACATGCTGATCCAACTAGATCTATTCTAGATTCTCTTAAAATGTTTTTATATTATTAGTGTTTTCAATGATATTTCTCTGGCTTCCTTAATTTGTCTAAGAAGTTGAGCATTTTTGAAGTTAACTATGATCCAGCTCTCTGCTTACCATTCCAATAGAAATTGTTAATAAAATGACAACATAATTATCACACACATCCCTTGACGTAATAGTATTCTCTTCTTTCCTGTGTTGTGATTTGAGTCTTAAGCCCTCCAGACCCATAATTTTGATAATGGAAAGAATAGTTTCTACAGATAAAGATAGTTCAGTTAGTGATTTCAGTACCTACAACCTGGGTATCCCAACTTAAGACCTTGTTCCTGCTGGCATGTAACCCCATCTTTCTCATTTCTGGTTCCCTTACAGTGTTTTATCTAACTTGTCTTAGAAATCTCTGTTGCTCTAGGCCTTGGCTATCTTTGCTAACTTTTCTATATATGTTTCACCACCTTACAGTACCCTAGTTAAGATCCTCTGTATTGAGTCCAACAACAAAATCTACTACAGTGGGCATTCTCAATAGTTTTCATTACTTTGAGTTGTCATGAGATCATCATGCCTACATCTTCCCCAGTGTCCCCTCTAACCAGTTAAATACTGCATTTGAGTATCTGAACTCATAAGCAATAGAATTCCTGCTTTCTTCCAATAAGCATTTGATTTGTTGCTTACAATTCTTGGAATTGTAACTCCTTCAGATATACTTGTAATGTTGATAAATGTTCAGTTGAATTGAGAGCAATTCAAAAATTAAATTCTAAAAATATTTACTGAGTCCTAATAACATACTAGGCATTGCATTAAGGTTTTGGAATATAAAGGTTTAAAAACAACACCACCAATATAGGTTCTGCCCTCAAAGATCTTTCTTAATAAGAGGGGATCCTATAGGTTTAGAAAGATATTAGAAAGGGTCACAGTCAAAAAAATAAAAAAAAAAACACTACCATATATTAATTGTTAATGTGCAAGGCACTGTGATAAGTGCTGGGAACACAAAGAAAAGCAAAAAGCAAAACAAAACAAAAAACCAGTTCCTGCCCCCAGCAGCATAGATCTAGAATTACTAGGTGCCTTAGAGATCTCTGAATTCCAGCCTCTCATTTTATAAAGGAAGACAAGAAGGACAAGAGAACTGACGGTATTTGCTTGAAGTATCGCAGCTGGAATATGAAATGAGGAAAAGAGAGATCTTGAGAAAGTGTTAAAAAATTTGAGGAGTGAAAATCATTTTCTTCCAGCAGGCACACATTCTCCTTCCTTTGTGATAGTTACCTACATTACAAAATTATGTGTATAAACTGAGGATAGCCTTGACCCTGATGTGCTAAACTCACATGAACTTATACTCTCACTGATGTTCCTTCACCTCTCTCTCAAGTACATGTAAGATTATATTCTCAGTGAAAGTATATCTGCTTTACTGTGGTTTTGTTTGTTCTGCCTTCTCATATGTGGGATTCTGTCATTTATGGAATGTTATCAATGCTTATCCTTTACTTGTAATCTATGTACTAATTTATGATGTCAAACATTGGAACCAAGAAACCAATATTTGAGGCACCCTTCCCAGTCAATAGTGATATGCCATTAGGTATTAACCAGAGAGCTAGAAAATTGTATACCATGTGATTCAAAAGCAAATAGTTATTTTAACTGTACATTCCTAATCTTCCTGCAAGGTGCATTTAAGTCCACTTAAGCTTCACCAATAAAGATTTGGCCATCTAATATACCATGGCATTTCCTATGTAAGACTTCACTTAAACATTCCTTGCAAAAAAAAAAATGATGAAATGAAAGAAGACATTAATGCTTTCCCAGGGGAAGTGAAATGCCAGGTACGACTTTGAGAGAAACACAGTCACACACATTAAGCAGAGATCATCATTTTTAGGGTCATTGAGCTGAATATTCTTATATATTATCTTTACTCTTAGAAAATTATTTTCTACTTAATGTGTATTCCTGAAGTATATATGTATATGTATATATATATATATATATGTTGTGAAGTTAAATGTAATATTCCAGTAACCTATTTGCTTTAAACACGAATTAAATGTTTTTATGTAAGTGCATTGCAAGCATTTTTTTCAGCGATAACTTCAACTTAGTGTCTTCTTAATGCAAATACTCAGACTATAACCACGTATAAATGTTTCTTTAGAAATGCACCCATTTGACCTGAACTTGGAATGTGTTTCCTTCATTGTTAGTTTCAGTAGATGAAACAATATAAATGAAATTAGGGCTTGTAACACAATTTTTCCCCTCTTTCCACCATTTAGAGGATAAAATTTCTAATTCAAGTCATAAAATAGAAAAGCTCCTATTTTGCAGCACACTGTGCAAAGTAGATCCATGACAAAGAAGAGTAAAGCATGGTCCCTGACCCCAAGGAGGTGATGGAATAGAGTGAAGGAATCACAGAGACATGGTAATAAAAATTGAAATTAAGAGGCAAGGTAAAATATATTGCTTGGGGCTCTGCTTTACAAAATGTGCTATATCAATTATTCAGTATTTAAAGCTTTACTCTAAGGGCCTAAAAACAATGTTCACTCTCCATTCTTATGCCAAATTCTCATTAAAGCCCTTTCCATGATATCCATACTTTAAAGTCGTAGTGGGTCGAGTTATATAAAGGAAGCCTTCTTGTACTTCCTTTTTCTTTATTTTATTTTTAATTTATGTGATAAAACAAGCATTTCCATAACACATTATAATAAATATGATTGTGCATTTAACTGAAAATCCATTATGTATAGCTTGCTTTTCCTTTTGTATATATAATAAAGTTATAAGGTAAATTTCCTTTTTTTTCCCTCCCCCATCCTCCTAGAGATGGCTACCATTAGACACAAATATGTGTGGGTGTGTATGTGTGTGTAAAATCATTCTATTCTTACTTCTTTTTATCACTTTTTCTCTGGATGCAGATAATGTCTTCCTTCATATGCCCTTTGTAATTAATTTAGGCATTTATAATAATCAAAATGGCCTATTTGCTTAAAATTGTTCTTAAAACAATATTGCTGTTACTATATACAATGTTCTCTTGATTCTGCTTATTTCACCTTTCATTATTTCATGGAAGTATTTCCACGTTTTTCTAAGACCACTGAACTCATCATTTCTTATAGCATAGTAGTATTCCATCGCAATCATATACCACAACTTCTTCAGCTATTCCCCACTTGATGGGCATCCTGACAATTTCCAGTTCTTTGCCAGTGCAAAGAGTTGCAATGAACATTTTAGAACATGTAGGTTCTTTTCCTTTTCCCTAATCATCTTTGGAAATAGACCTAGTGGTGGCATTGCTCAGGAATTAATGCCATGTGATGGACCAATGGCACAGGTACCTTGGAGCCAGCTAGAATCAATTGTTAAATTTTCATTGTAGCATTTGCACCTAGGAAATTGGCAAATTACAAATCATGACTTGATTTATTGTTTTATTGATTTTCTTGACTTAATAAAATTGATGGATAAAATGTTAACAATGAGATTAAACTTAAAAGCATGGTACATACATTTTTCTTGATTACTAGTTTTTTAAACCTTAAATGGCCACTGAACATTAGCATCATGGAAGGACATTTAGAATTTCAATCAAATGATGAAAATTCGAGTCCTGGCTCTGCTAGGGTACTTTGGCTAAGTTTTACTGCATAAAGTTTGGTGAAGGAGAGGATAATTGCACATCATTTGCATTTTTAACCAGGAAATATTTCTGGTGACTATTCAAATTGATTCTGTTTAATGAAAGGAAGCAGGTTGACAAATATCCTATATTCATTTTTATAGGTTGAACGTAAGTCAAAACTGTCTCCTGATGGTTTTGATATAGTATGAAAGAAAAAGTTTTCTATATGACCTCTAAGTTATTCAAAAGTTTTTTTTTAAGGTTTCATTTACCCATACAAAAAAAAAGAAGGATAATCAATAGGGATAAAATCCACTGCTTGTGTAGATGCCTTCCCTTACCTTCAAAGGACCTACTTCCAAAGCCTGATCAGCAAGGCAATGTGACATGACTTGCATTGCCTAGGGCCTTCTCTCAAGTGTGAAGGACAGGTATTCTAAATACATAGACCTTGTTTATGTCCTTAGATAACCTGGAAATAATGGCATTGAAGCTTAACACCACTAGGAAGACACAACAACAATGAGTGACTTGAGCATTAAGGTCCTGGGCCAATTAAATCTTGGTGACATCTTCCTTGCTTTTTAGTGAAAGAACTAGTCTAACCTACATGGTAAGAAGGGGAGAAATCCCAGTAGATAGTCATCCTACCTCACTCATTGCATTTATGTGCTCCTTTTCAGTGTGGAATAGCACTGAGGAAATGATAACATATACCCATGTAATGCTTGAGAGAGGCCTTCTTTCAGAGAAGCTGCATGTATGTAGCCGCACAGTTCTTGTTCTGTTATGTACTATTTGTTACTTTCATAGTTTATATGCAAAAAAGAGTAAAATGCTATATCGTATCTGTAGATGTTCACCTGGGAATTTGTTGTAATATGCCAAAGTCTTGTGACTGGATCTCGGTAATGTATATAAGACTCAATGAAGTGGGGCCTTCAAGACCTAATTCTAATCGGGTGAATATACACTGATTCTACCTCTTAGAGCAGGGATTATTGACCTCTTAATAGAACTTTTTGGTAGTCTGGTGAAACCTGTGAACCCCTTCTCAAAATAATGTGTTTAAATATATAAAGTACAATACATAGAATTACAAAGGATATCAGTTATATGAAATACCATTATAAAAAATGTTCGCAAACTCTAGGTTAAGAACTCTTACCTTAGACTAGCTAAGTGGGCAGAGCCATTCAGAGAGAGGCATAATAAAAGAATAAAGGCTCATCTACTCTCTGAGAATCACAGATCATGAGATTATAGACTGTTAGCTCCTCCTAGTAGCTCTTCTCATCTAGTTAGTAGTCTAACGGGTCTGATGAGTTTTCATTTACCCCGTCAGAATTAGCTTTTGAACCCACCTGCCTGAATCTGCTATTCTCCATTGAACCCTCATAATAGGACCTTAGGATAATGGAGTTGACCTTCAAGTGAACAGTAATATGTGGATATTATATTTGTTGTGTTATTTTCTTGCATGTAATCAATAAAATAAATAAATAATATATCATAAATGTGTACTAAGTGGCTACACGCCTGTAGTTTATTTTTGAGCCAGGCCTCCCTCAACAGGGGTGTGTGTGTGTGTGTGTGTGTGTGTGTGTGTGTGTGTGTTTGTGTGAATGCCTACTTTGAACCAAGCACTTCTAGGGAGAAAAAAGAACTTAATCCTGTTAGCCCCAGCACGGTTATAACTGTTCTTCATGTAAGTAGTGAAAGAAAGGATATTTTGTTCAATTCACAGCCTTTGAGTGGAGCAGGAGAGAGTTGATGTCTGAACTGAAATGGGGGAAAGCTCAGTAGCCAGACTTACTTTCATTATTACTGCTTTTGCTCACACTGTTCTGTTGTAAGCAGTAGACACTAATCTTCTGACTGATTGTTCCCTACCACACTATTGATTCGTTGGGATTCCCACATTTACTTCTGCCTTGGTCCTCACTTAGGGAAGCTGTGAGGTCTAGACAAGGGTAGGCCTTGAAGAAGATTCACTTCGTCTACTGAAGAGGCCAAGTCGACTGTTTAATAGCTGTGATTGTTTTTTGTTTTTTGTTTTTTGTTTTCTTTTAGGCAATTGGGGTTAAGTGACTTGCCCAGGGTCACACAGCTAGTAAGTGTCAAGTGCTTGGTCCTCCTGACCTGAGGGCCGGTGCTCTATACACTGCGCCACCTAGCTGCCCCTAAGAGCTGTGATTGTTAAGAAAGTTTTCCTCACCTTAAGCCTAAATTTGCCTTTTGGAAACTTTATTACTCCTGATCCTGCCCTCTGGGGCCCAACATAATAAATCTAATGCCTCACCCAGGTGACAGATATTCAAATACCCAAAGACATTCTCAGACAGAGCAAATCAGATTTTGAACCGTCTTGATTTATCTGTTGTTCTTTGCCCTTGAATTTCTCAGGCTCTCCTTGTACCTGGCCAAGATGCATGCCACTTATCTCTAGGTGTCTTACAGTCAGAGAAGGAGAAGCTGAAAGGTGAGAGGGGTACTACATATGTAAAGGTAAATAAGAAATAAATTGAATGGGTCAGTCCCAGTTGTGCCTTGAAGCTGTTTGTGGATGATCTGTAGTTCCCATGCAGGGGGAAAAAAAAGATGCTTTGGAAATAGCTCATTACCTATCCCTACTCTGACTTTTAGGTGATAGTGTCAGGAATTTTTATTTCAAATAAATGTAAAGAGGGGTGCCCCTAGGAGTCTTCAGTATATGCATGAGGTCTGCAGGGCTGAAAAACAGACATTAAAAATAAAGAGAAAGCCTTCAGAGGTAAAATATGCATTCTCTACCCTAGAAAGGATTGGATGCTTTAAAACCTTAATTGTGTATGAAAGGGCAGGGATGTAAGGCTTATGTGATATTGTGAATTTAAAGAACTTTACAAACCTTAAAGCACTTTCAGAGTGCTGAGTGAAGCAAGCAGAACTAGGAGAACACTGCACACAGTAAGAGCAATATTGTGCAATGACTGACTTGGTTAGGCTTAGCTCTTCAGAGTAATGCAATGATCTAAGACAATCTCGAAGGACTCATGACGGAAAATACTATCCACATCCAATGAAAGAACTATGGAGTCTGAATGCAGATCAAAGCATAATCTTTTCTTTTTTGTTGTTGTTTTTTGTTTTTTTTCTTTCTCATGGTTTTTCCTTTTTGCTCTGATTCTTCTTTCACAACAGGACTAATGTGGAAGTAGGTTTAATATGAAAAAAATACTAGTTTCTCCACAAAAAAAAAAAAGCACTATCAGGGGTGGGGAACCTGTGGCCTTGAGGCCATATGTGGCCCTCTCAGTCCACAAGTCAGGCCCTTTGACTGAATCCAAACTCACAGAACAAATTCTTCTAGGTTTTCAGATGTGACCCTTTGAATCCAAACTCCACAGAACAATTCCTTTTATTTAGGGGATTTGTTCTGTGAAGTTTGGCTTCAGTCAAAGGGCTGTACTTGAGGACCTAGAGGGTCACATGTAGTCTCAAGGCCACAGGCCCAGCATAAATAACAGTTGTGGTGGTGGTGGTGGTGGTGGTAGTCGTGTAGCCCATCCCTGGTTGTCCTCTTTTTAATCATCACCATTATTATTGACCTACAGTCAGAGGGACTCCAGTTTGGTTATAGCCTCATTCCCTGGGCCTTCTACTGCATTCCTACTGAGCTCTGGTTATATTTATAGAGTAACACAGGGATATGCTGGTATATGTTTAACAACTGGGCTCTCCAAATAAATAAATAAAAACAAATGCACATACTTTTATATTTTATTTGCATCATTAACACTTTTTAAAATCTAGATGATCAACAAAACACTAAATCAAGCTCTGTAGCTATTGTTGATTCCTGAGCTATAAATATTCACAGTAAAAATATAACAGTCTCAAAAACAAATGCAAACTGGTTCTAGCATGGACCTATGAGTGGGCAACCAAATACTGAATTTAGCAAGAAGGCATAGTCTAAATATATACCTTTGCCCCTAGCCATCTCCACAAGATGGATGAAAGAATATGGTAGATGAAAATGACTGAACTGAAACTAATCACTGTAAAGTAACAAAGAATGGATTACTATGGCAAAGGGAATTTTAAGTCAGGAAGACATTTTCTATAGGAGGAGCAGGTCTTCTTCCATCTACATGGAGTTGATAAACTACCTTAGAGTGAGGAAAAGAAACTTCTTCTAATCCTCATCTTCTTTTTGCCTTAGCTGAAAGAGATTTGTGGCCTTCTCACTGAAAAAAAAAAAAGCATAGCAGTAGCCATGGTGAAGAGGGGTCAGAACCACTCAGACAAGCCAGTGACCTCAGGTAGGAAAAGAATACTATTTCCCATTGAAGAGCAAGCCCAGGGCACTAGCAGACCGATGTGTTCATCAGAGAAGCCACACCCTGAAAAGAGCCCAGCAGCCTAGAAACCTGCCCAGCTCCACAGGTTCTGAGGCAATGAAAGCTGGTGAGGAGTCAATAGAGCCACTGAATGACTGGCTTGGACCAGTCTAGACTGGCCCATCCTTTCCAGATGAATAGTAAAGTCACTTGTAGCACCTGCATCTGTTTCTCACTGCTATTGTACTTTGTACCCAGTCTTCCCTGCTCCTGGACACATGATTTTATAGGCAAGTATATCCCTGGTGTTAGAGGAAAAAGTTTTGTAATTACTATGATATTTGTATGATATGTAATTGCTATGATATTTGAGTTAATGTCTTGCTAAAGAACTGAGATGTATTAACTAAGATGGAACATACTGGTAGAAAAACTTAGGCTAGCTTGTAAGAGTATAGTTATCCATGTGATTACCACTAGAACAGCCAAATGGTAGTAATCAACCCTCTAGGGATCAAACCCACCTGTGGCAATGAGAGTTGATTTTCTTTCCTCTTTAGGCTGCACTTCTGATGTTCCACGTGACTTTGTCTACCATGCCTTAGAAGCCCCTTCATCACCCTGGAAATTCACCCTACCCATAGACTATTTCTCATGTTGGAAGTATCCTCTGTCTGTGAGGTCTGTTCTTCTGATTGGCTGGTTCCTCCCAGAAACTCCTTTTTTGCATATGTATGTGTATTATATATAATTTCTATATTTGAAGTCTATGCATATAATATAATATAATATAAACATAGTATTACATAATATATAGTTATAATATATTGTAACTCTCATAGGTAAATGAATTCTTAATGAAACAAGAATTGAATCAGTTACAGAAAGCAAATTAGATAATTTTTGTTACATGAAAGAGAAAAGCTTATGTACACAAAAAAAAATAATGAATCTAAGATAAATAGGGAAGCAATCAAATGAGGAAAAAATATCAAATTTATTGCTTAAGAATTTGGTATGCAAGATATATGTATAAGCAAATGCACACACACAAACACGGAAATTTACAAGACCAAAAGTCATTCCCTGACAAATAAGTGGTAACTCTGGATAGATTATTTAATCTCTTTTACCCTCATTATTCATGTTGTATTACATTTTTTATTTACTTTGTTAAGCATTTCCCAATTACATTTTTATCTGTTTCAGAGGTTTATTGGCTACACGTACCTGGGTACCCTGAATTTGACAATTCTGCCTTATAGCACTATATAATTGGAGAATGACTAAACAAACTGTGGCACATAAATGTAATGGAATATTATTTTACTATAAGAAACAGTGAACATAATGAATACAGGGAAGCATATAAACAATTACAGGAACTAATTTAAAATGAAGTAAAAAGAGCCTAGAAAACAATAAAAACAATGGCTACATCAATTGTTAAATTTAATTGTTAAATAACACCATCCACAAAACGATTGAAGATGAATGTTTTAAAATTATGTAGAGCAAGCTTAACCCCAGAGAGGAGATATGAGAAGATGCTTCCTTTCCTCCTTTGTAGAGGTGGGGGTTCATGGATGTGAGTACTGCACATTTCAGAAAATGTATGTATGTACATGTGTATATATAATGCATATATATATATACACACATCTATATTTGTAGATATATACACACATTGTATCTCTGTCTCTATCTCTAGCTATCTATACATGCATACAAACACACATGTGTGTGTACACATACATTTAAGTGTAATATTTTGGGAGGTAGCATTTACCTCAGTTAGAACCTAGATGAGATATTATTCCATTTGTTGTAGAAAGAAGGTTTTTGGTGGGGTTTTTCTCCCCAACATATGGGTTAGATTAGAAGATAGTCACTGAGGACCCTTCTAATCTGAAATTTTCTGATATTGTGACTTGACTTTTCTTGTCCTTAGTTTTTTTAGGACAAGATGTGATTTCCATGGTTCTTTCAAATTCTTAAATGATTCAGTGATTCTGAGTTTTTATATTTTACCCATTCAATTGAACAAATATATATATATATGTATACACATATGTATGTGTATGTACATATACATGTATACACATATGTATGTATATGTATACATGTATATGCATGTATTTATATTTGTGTGTATTGTATATTTGATGTGTGTGTGTATTCTACCATATGCAAGGCATTGTGCTAATTTCTGGGAATACCAAAATTAAAAATGACCATTTCTATCATCATTTTATAGAAAATAAAATTGAGATTTGGAAAAGTTTAGTGGCTTATTCAATGTCACCCAAGTAGTAAGCAGCAGAACAAAATGTCGAACCCAAATTCTCTGTCTACAAACTTAGAGGTCTTTGTGTTCCAAGGACTACAATCTGTGGAAATGGCTAGTAATGAAACATGATTTGGAAGCCAATTTTACCAGTGCCAAATGGAGACATTGCCACCACCTTTTCCTTCAGAAATTTCCGAGGAGATCTCCTTGGCTTAACTTTTCCCCATTGGAAAAGATAAAGAGAGAAAGCCAGTTATGCAAAATGATGTCATTATAACACACTCCCCTCCTTTTTGATCTCTCCAAAAGCCTTCCTTTCAAATCTTTCAAAGTCTTTCCAATCAGTGTATCTCAAACATTTCTTATTTCAATTCACAAGGCATTATCCAAAATGCTTCTGTCTGTACTGAATACTATGGCACCAGGGGCACTCTATGTGTGGAAGCCCACCACTTTCCAACCAGTTAAATATAAAATTGTTTTGTAAATAATTTTCAATATATTTCTACGATGACCACTATAGCAACTTTGGAACTTGGCTCTCCTAACACCCAATGGACTGTTTACATTGTACAGTAGTGCTATTTGCAGGCATATATGATATATAAAACAGGAAAATTTCATATAGAAGGAAATAAAACATAAACCACGACTTTTAGAGACCTGTAAAGTCATCCCCAAATGACTCACTTAAGCTTTAGCAGGCATAGTCAACTGTGGCCTTACACTGGAGCTGCTATAACCCTATAAAATAATCCTGTTTCTAGCTAGGGTAGAGTAATGAACCATAGAAAATCTATCCATCTAACTACCCTGGCCAATTTCCTCAATTTTTTCTGAGGCTACATAAAGCCATGCAGACCCAGTAAGATATCATTTCTTCTAAAATCCTTAGTTAAACAGATGGGAAAAGCAATGGTCCATGAAAAGCCGAGGAATCACTACAGGTGTAGAATTCTAAAAATCATTTTCAAGGTTCTATTGAATAGAGAAGATCACATAAGTCTCTTAATATGTATGCTAGGCAATTTATTGTAGCCATAGGTCTTTCTTGCTGTTTCTGGCTACTAATATGTCAAAGTGGGAGCCACATATAGTAATCCAAAGTCATCTAACACCTTGTACTTCTTTTTTTTTTTTAACCAAAGCCAGGGATATTAGTGTATATAGCAGGCTAATATTTGTATCATTACACTTATCTATCAGCACCAGTTGTTACAGAATGAGAGTCAAATTACAAATGGATCTATATCATTTAAATTTTTTGATTAGCTTAAAATATTAACAAGCATGAACATTTATAGATAAAAAAACAATAACAACCAGAAAATCAGATTGTATAGGAAACTGTGAGTTGTTACTGCAGTTTTTTAAAAAGTATATATTAAATTTAACCTGGTAGTGGCTAACTTGCCCTGCATGTCTTGACTCCCTTCTAAAGTTCTTTCTAATTCAATGCATTTCTTTAATGTTTTATTGATAATATTTTCATTTTTTTTCTACTGTCTCATTACTTTATAAACATGCTCAAAGTTTATATGTTCCTTGAGGGAGGAACTGGGTATTCTATTTCTGATGTACCACCCACCTTCCACAAAAAAGTACCTAAGGAATGACTCAGTAAAAATTAGGGTATTTTTGATGGAAGCACTGAAGATTAATTACTAGCAACACAGATGTTTATTAGCTATAACATTTCTATGTATATATTTCCATGATGCACATTAGAATAATGTAAGTTATTATTCCATTTCCCCATAAAATTATATAGGATAATTTATGGCTCTTACACTTCTGGTTTGTTTCAGAAATAAGAGATTTCACAGAATTAGAACTGTTATTATTGTTCAATCATTCAGTCATGTCCAAATCTTTGTGTCCCCATTGACTATAACACACCATGGGATTTTCTTGGCAAAGATACTGGAGTGGTTGGCCATTTCCTTCTCCTGTGGATGAAAGCAAACAGAGGTTAAGTGACTTGCCCAGGGTCACACAGCTAAACAGTGTCTGAGACCTACTCAGATCTTTCTGACTCCAGGCCCAACACTGTATCTACTTCACCATCAAGCTGCCTCTGGGCCATCCTGTAGGTTTATGTAGATTGTTCTCTGGGCTCTAGAGTAAAGACCTAAGCAAATTTGAAATAAATATACTCTTATTACTACTGAGTTCCTATTTTTTATTTTATAATTTAATTCCAAATTCCTGTGAATTAATAGTTCCTATAATCTCATTTTATTTGTTACATCAATATAGTGATTAATAAAAATGGATGCTGGACAAGTTCCATCCCTCTAAGTCTCTGACACTAAACCTATTGCTAACTACTTTTGGAAATATTACTCTCTACCATTGTGCTTAGTTGTTTGCTTGGAGTCTAATTATAGAATAGTGAAGTTGATTCCACAGGCTGTTTACAATCTTATTGTGCAGCTGAAATATCTCTATTCATTTTAAGCCGACATTTATTAAACACCTATCCTATGCTTTGCAGAATAGTGAGTTGATAAACCCTAGGTTCAAGCCCTACCCCTGGTATATCCAGGTTTTATGACCCTGGGCAAGTCACCTAATTTTTCAGTGCTCTAAGAAACTCTCTAAGATTATAAATTGTAGAGAAAGTGATGATCTTCATTGGTGGAATTTTTTCTCATGGAGAAGTACCCTATAACAATGAAATAACATTTCTAGCCTTTATTCCTATTCCTAATCTGTGCCTCAAAATTTTTCTGGCTTCTTGGACAACAGATGGTTAACAATACATTAACCTTGTCATCAAGAAGGATAATTCAAATCAATTCAAATAAATTGCATAAGCATTTTTCATATATCTATTATGTGCCTCTGTACTTGTTCAAAAAACTTGTGGTTTGATGATGATAGGAAAGATAGATATATATGTATGTGTATATAGATAGATATAAGAAATAGTGAGATAAATTAAAATCAAAACAAAATATTTTGATAAATTTGAGGAAGGAAAGATCATGCTACCTTAAATGAATAAGAAGGTAAGATGTATACATGTATTACCATAAATTATAAATAAGAGCATAAAAGAGACCTAAATAGAATGGTGCTGAATGAATAATTCATCATTGGAGAATATTAGAGTTGGAAGAAATCTTTGACAATGTTTAATTCAGGTGATGTTAATTAACTTATCCGGGGACTACACAGATAGTTAGTGGTAAATTCTAGCTTTCCTAATTCCAACCCAAGGTTCTTTGCATTACAACAGATGATGTTCTCAATAGAAGGGAAACCCCTTTCATGAGATTTGGTATGCTGGATCAGAAAGTCTAGTTCCTCACTTTATTTGAATTATACCCTTGGGTCTCCCTTCCATGGCGCCAAAGAGGTCACTGTTATCTACAGGTCTGGTAGCCATCACTATGTCCCATTACAGAGATTCATTTTTTTTGAATGCCATCTCAACCTTGTTGCTCTGTGGACATTAAGTTAATTTCATGGCTATATAGGATGGCTGCTGTAGAACATGTTATCAAAGGTCTGGAGTACAACTCAGTGAATTTTAGCTTTTTGTAGGACAATTAGAGCAAGTCATGTTTTTCTGAGCATCTAAGACTTTATTTTCCATTACCTATTGCTATTCTATATTTTTCAGTTCATTCTTGAAAGTACTTTGTCAAATATTTATTTATTTATTTCTCCTTTCTTAAGTATAGTTCTGCTTACTTAAAGTTATAAAATCTACTAAATATAAATTATGCTTACAAATATTATTTAATTAGTGCACATAAAATTAATATTAAACTTTTTACACTATAAAATTATTTTTCAATTTAATTTTTATGTTTTTATGAATTATATATTCAAGTAAAGGGAAATATGATTTTACTTCTTTCCTGGAAATGACCTTCCAAAGCTTATGGTAAGGGCAAGAATCATTATGCTATTAATAATAATAATACCACCCTCTTATAGGGCTTCAAGTTTACCCTCCTAACAGTATTCTAAAGCACCTAGGGCTTACCTTGTGCACTTAGCACTTTATTTATAGGAAAGTCCTTCAACACCTCACTCAGAGACTATTTTCTCTTACTTTTGGCATAATTATAACAAACATGGTTACTTGGTTTCCCAACTTACAATAATCAAAAGCAATTTTTGCAGCACATTAAAATTATTGGCATTTATAAAGATAGACTTTTCAATTTTCAATTTTAAGAGTGTATTTTGTTTAAGAAAGCAGAAAAAAACATGCAGCATGCTTTGCAAAAGCTTTCATCCTAAATGACTAAAACAAATAAGTTCCTCATTTAAACAAATAGAATCAACTATCTAGCAAGTTCACTTGTGTGGGATACCACCTTCTTCAGTGATTCTGGATGACTTTACATAGAAATTAAAAGATAATCCTTTTGAGTTATATTTGAACTCACCTATTTTGTTAACTTTCTTTATTCATTTGGTGAATTTATTTAAGGCATGAGAAGGTCAAAGGCACACAACAGAATGATTCCTGGATTAGGAAACAGTACCTTTGAGACAAGGTGAAGGGTTTATCTTCTAAGACTACAAAAGGAAATAAATACAAATTGAAGCAAGATCTATTAGGTTAGGCATGAGAACTTATGAAAATATTATTTAACTAATATCCTCCCCTAAGGATTTTTGATTATGAGACAGGGATTGATATATCTAAGTTAATTTTGTTTCAGACCTACTTAGAGCTGGTAAGGGGTCTAGATGGTCACTTAGTTATTGCTTCCAATTCTTTGGTTCTGTGGTGTTTCATTAGTACATCTCTTTTCCTAATTTATTTTTCAATTATATTTTCAGTTATACTTTTTCTTTCTGTAAATGGATTGTGAGAAATTCAAAAGTTTTAAAAATATTTTTCCCAATATGGATTATTTTTTCAAAAGCTGTTTCTTCTATCTTTGGTGGCTAACTCATTGAATAATTCCCACTGTTACTTTCTGTTGATCAGGTGAGGGAAGGGAAGTCAAGGGAATACTATGCTAAATGCTTTACAAATATTATCTCATTTGATCTTCACCACAATCCTGAGAAGTAGGTGTTATTATTATCTCTACTTTACACTTGAGTCAACTGAGATAGGCAGGGATTAAATTCTTGCCCATGGTCAAACAGCTAGTGCCTTAGGTTGGATTTGGAATCAGGTCTTCCTGACACCAGGCCCAGAACTTTAGCCACTGTTTCAGGCCTTCAACTAGCTTTGGACCATTAAGCCTTTGACTTAGATTAATGACTTCATCAGGGAAGCATGAAGCATGTCTTCCCTATGGAATTTGCTCTCCTCATCCCTTGCCTCATGGTCTGCTGGCATGGTACAGTTGCCCCTAGGTTACCATCTCTGTCATCTAGCTTGAGGAAATATGGTGCAGTGGAAAGAACATTGGCATTGAAATCTGAAGTCCTGGCTATGAATTCTCCCTTTGGCACTTACTACCTTTTCTATGATCTGAGGATCCCATATAATGGTCTGAGAGGCAATTTCTGTGGCAGCTACAATCCATCTCCCCAACCAAATCTGGCCCGGTCACAAGTATGAGCAATTATGGCTCTGTGTGAAACTATCTTGTTTTGTTACTATGAAAGTGAATCACAGTTTCTTCATCTTGAAGCAGGATTGGGATTGATGTGTGAAGGCTTTGCTTTCAAGCCTGTAGGCCCAAGTATGGTATTCTAGAAGACAGTCATGGGCCCTCCTTTTTTTTGATCCTTTCTCCTCCTCCATCCATAGTGATTGCATCCAAACAAGAGTCTTTAAATTGGGCAAATAGCTATTACATGTTGCATTGGTAGAGGTGAATAGAATTCCTGATGTATATTAACATATGCAATATAGCAGTCTCAGTTCAGAGTTAAAATTTTCATTCTCATTAATATTATCAATTCCCTAGCTTTGTTTTAAGTGACTTGCTTTAGTATCACTGAACACTAGGTATGAAGCAGTAAGGGTCTGCATGACAATTTCCTTGGCTTTGAGCTTTGACAAGTAATGAGGTTTGATTGTCCATTAAGATATAGTCCAACTGTGAGCAAAATGTAAGCCTTAGTGAATAATAGGCTACAATAATGAATTTCTCACAGATATAATTTGTTCACAATACTAGCTAATTTAATTTTTTTCATCTGAGTGAAGCTTAACTTTGCCTGTTCTATCTTACTGGAGATCCAAAGATGCTAAATCCTTCAGGGTTTTGTTTTTTTTTATTCTTAACTTAATTGAATTCAAAACATGCATAGTG
Source organism: Vombatus ursinus (assembly GCF_900497805.2). NCBI lineage: Eukaryota > Metazoa > Chordata > Mammalia > Diprotodontia > Vombatidae > Vombatus > Vombatus ursinus. The sequence goes on along the minus strand of NW_020950792.1, from coordinate 5,079,402 downwards.
GAAGATTCCCTCTCACCTTCTCCCCATTTCCCCTCCACTGTAAGAGCCTTTTCTTTTCTGTTTTTTTTTTGTGGGATAATTTACCCCATTCTACCTCTCCCTTTCTCTTTTTGTTAGTATATTCCTCTCTCACTGCTTAATTTTATTCTCCAGATATGACCCCTTCATTTTCAACTCACCCTGTGCCCTCTATCTATCTATCTATCTATCTATCTATCTATCTATCTATCTATCTATATCTTTATATACGTACATATAATTTTTTCCCCTCCAACTACCCTAATGCTGACAAAGGTCTCATGAGTTACAAATATCATTTTTCCATGTGGGAATGTAAACAGTTCAACCTTAATAAGTCTCTTATGATTTTCTCTTCCTTGTTTATGTCTTTATGTTCCACTCGAGTCTTGTATTCGAAAATCAAATTTTCTATTCAACTCTGGTCTTTTCATCAAGAATGCTTGAAAGTCCTCTATTTCACTGAATGACCATTTTTTCCCTGCATGATTATATTCAGTTTTGCTGGGTAGGTGATTCTTGGTTGTAATCCTCTCTCCTTTGCTCTCTGGAATATCATATTCCATGCCCTGCCCTTACTGTAGAAGCAGCTAAATCTTGTGTTATCCTGATTGTGTTTCCACAATACTTGAATTGTTTCTTTCTGGCTGCTTGTAATATTTTTTCCTTGACCTGTGAACTCTGGAATTTGGCTACAATATTCCTAGGAGTTTTCCTTTGGGGATCTCTTTCAGGAGGAGATTGGTGGATTCTTTCAATTTCTATTTTGCCCTCTGGTTCTAAAATATCAGGACAATTTTCCATGATAATTTCTTGAAAGATGATGTCTAGGCTCTTTTTTTTTTGATCATGGCTTTCAGATAGTCTAATAATTTTTAAATTCTCTCTCCTGGATCTATTTTCCAGGTCAGTTGTTTTTCCAATGAGATATTTCACATTGTTTTCTATTTTTTCATTCTTTTGGATTTGTTTTACAGTGTCTTGATTTCTCATAAAGTCACTAGCTTCCAATTGCTCTATTCTAATTTTTAATGAAGTATTATCTTCAGTAAGCTTTTGGATTTCCTTTTCCATTTGGCCAATTTTGCTTTTTAGGGCATTCTTCTCCTCATTGGCTTTTTGGACCTCTTTTGCCATTTGGGTTGGGCTATTTTTTAAGGTGTTATTTTCTTCAGTATTTTTTTGGGTCTCCTTTAGCAAGCTGTTGACTTGTTTTTCATGATTTTCTTGTATCGCTCTCAGTTTTTCCTCTACTTCTCTTACTTGCTGCTCAAAATCTCTTTTGAGCTCTTCCAAGGCCTGGGACTGATTCATATTTTTCTTGGAGGCTTTGGATGTAGGAACTTTGCCTTTGTTGTCTTCTTCTGGTTGTATGTTTTGATCTTCTTTGTCACCAAAGTAAGATAATATAGTCTGACTCTTTTTGCACTGCTTATTCATTATCCCGGCCAATCACTTGAGTTTTAAACTCTTTGTTAAGGTAAAAGTTTGCTTCCAATGTGAAGAGTGTACTGTCCCAAGCTTCGGGGGCTTGTACAGCTGTTTTCAGAGGTACTTCTAGGGACCTGTAAATTTTCAGTTCTTCCAAGGTGCTATGATAAGGGGCGAGGTGTTTCCTCTCCACCTCCACAACAAGCTCCACCACACCAGCGCTCCTCTTCACCCCAGGACTGCCCCTCAGAACTGTTACCCAGATCCAAGCACAGATAAAGCAAAAGATTCCTACCTCAGCACTGGCAAAGAGATCCTTGCAATCCCCCTCTGATCAGCCACTCGATTCCCCCTCAGTCTGTGGGCCAGAAGCTCAGGAAAAAGCAGTGGCCCCGGGCTGGACTTGAGATTTGCAGCTGAGACCTAGCTCCTCTCTCACCACCGCAGTCACAGACTTTTCCCACTGACCTTCTAAATTGTCTTTGGTGTTCAGGGATTGAAAAGTCTGGAAACCACCACAGCGGCCTGCAAATCAGTCCTCTGAGGCCTGCTCCAGGGTCACTGTGGCCTGCGCACTCATGCCAAACTGCGCTCCTCTGCCCGCCTGGCACGATATACCTTTCCGATCAGCCATCTAGGCCGTCTTGGCCTGGAAATTTGTTTCACTCTGTCTTTTTGTGGGTTCTGCTGCTTTATAATTTGCTTAGAGCCATTTTTTTAGGTATTTTGAGGGCTTTGGGAGAGAGCTCCCTAAAAGCTAATCTTATAGGTCTGAGGTAGTACCTCAGAATTGTTTTAATTTGCACTTCTTCAATGAATAATGAGTTAAAACATTTTTCATATGGCTATAGATAGCTTTGATTACTTCATCTGAAAACTGTTTATATATTTGGATCATTTATCAATTGAGGAATGGCTCTTATTTTTATAAATTTGACTCAGTTCTCTATGGCTGAGAAAGGAGGCCTTTATCAGAGAAACTTGCTTCAAAATGTTTTTCATAGTTACTGGGGGCAGCTAGGTGACATGGTGGATAGAGTACCAGCCCTGGATTCAGGAGGATCTGAGTTCAAATCTGGCCTCAGACACTTGATACTCACTAGCTGTGTGATCCTGGGCAAGTCATTTAACCCCATTGCCCCCCCAAAAAAAAGAAACAAAAAAAGGCCAGTTACTATTGATAATTGTATTTACCTTCATCCTATCCCTTCCCCTGTTTATTCTATTGTCTCTATAATTTCACCCCATCCCTCATCAAAAGTGTTTTGCTTCTGACTACCACCTCCCCCAATCTTCTCTCCCTTCTATCATTCTCCCTTCTCTTATCCCCTTCCCCTCCTGCTTTTCTGTAGGTAACATAGATTTCTATATCCAATTGGGTGTGTATGTTATTCTCTCTTTGAGTTAGTTGTGTTGAGAATAAGGTTCATTCAATCCATCTTAGCTCCCCCTTCTTCCCCTCCACTGTAAAAGGTTTTTCTTGCTTCTTTTATGTCAAATAATTTACTCTATTCTACCTTTTCTTTTCCTTTTCTCCCAGTACATTATTCTATCACCTCTTAATTTTTTTATATCAGTCCTTCATATTCGACTCACAAATGTGCCCTCTGTTTATATGTACTATTTCTAACTGATCTAAAAATGAGAAAGTTCTTATGAGTTATTGTATCATATTCCCATGTAAGAGTGTAGACAGTTTAACCTTATTATGTACCTTATGATTTCCCTTTCCTGTTTACATTTTCATGCTTCTCCTAAGTATCATATTTGAAAGTCAAATTTTCTATTCAGCTCTGGTCTTTTCAAGAAGAATGCTTGAAAGTCACCTATCTAATTGAATTTCCATTTTTTACCCTGAAGGATTACATTTATTTTTTCTGGGTAATTGATTCTGGGTTGTAATTCTAGTTCCTTTGCCCTGTGGAATGTCATCTTCCAAGCTCTCTGATCCTTTAAGGTAGAAGCTGCTAAATCTTGTGCTATCTTGACTGTGGCTTCTCAATACTTGAATTATTTCTTTCTGTCTACTTGCAACATCTCCTTGACCTGGAAGCTCTGGAATTTGCCTACAGTATTCTGAGCAGTTTTCATTTGGGGATCTCTTTCAGGAAGTATTAGATGTATTCTTTCAATTTCTATTTTACCCTCTGGTTCTAGAATATAGGGATAATTTTCCTTGATAATTTCTTGAAAGATGATGACTAAGCTCTTTTTTGATCATGACTTGCAGGTAGGCCAATAATTTTTAAATTCTCTCTCCTGGTTCTGTCTTCCAGGTCAGTTGTTTTTCCAATTAGATATTTTACATTGTCTTCTATTTTTCATTTTTTTTATTTTGTTTTGTTGTTACTTGATTTCTCATACAGTCATTAGCTTTCATTTGCTCCATTCTAACTTTTAAGTAATAATTTTCTTCAGTCACCTGTTGTACCTCCTTTTCCATTTGGCCAATTCTACTTTTTAAGGATTTTTTTTTTCCTTCAGTGAATTTTTGTGCCTCTTTTTCCATTTGGTCAATTCTGCTTTTCATTGCATTAATCTTCTCGTTGGTTTTTTGGTACTTCTTTTACCATTTGGCATAGTCTGTTTTTTTGAGGTGTTATTTTCTTCAGTGCTTTTTTATGTCTCCTTTACCATGCTCCTTGGCTTGTTTTTTTATGATTTTCTTACATCACTCTCATTTCTCTTCCCAATTTTTCCTCTATCTCTCTTACTTGATTTTCAAAATATTTTTTGAGCTCCTCCATGGCCTGAGACCAATTCATATTTTTCTTGGAGGCTTTGGATATAGGAGCTTTGACTTTGTTATCTTCTTCTGAGTATGTGTTTTGATCTTCCTTGTCACCATAGTAACTTTCTATGGTTTTTCTGTTGCTTGCTCATTTTCCCAGCCTATTTCTTGACTTTTAAGTTTTTGTTAAAGAAGGCCTCTACTTCCAGGGTGTAGGTTTTCCCAAGCTTCAGGGGTTTTGTGCATCTGTTTTCAGAGATACTTCTAGGGCCTTGTAAGTTTTCAGTTCTTCCAAGGTGGTGTGATCTGAGGAGATGTGTGTTTACTATTCTCCTGGCCTGTGCTGTGGTCTATGAGCAACTACAAGCATTCTTTTCTGCTCCATATCTGTGATAAGGGTCCCACCTAAACTGTGGTTGTAAGTTCAGGTGTCCTATTACTCTTCATGACTCTGGGACTGGAGTCTAGGACTGTGACCCAGATCTGAGTATGGGCCAAGCAACAGAGTCCTGTCTCAGTGCTAGCAAATGAACCCTTCACATTCCTTCTGACCAGTTTTTTGACCCCCTTATTGTCTGTGTGCTGAGAGTTCCTAAAGCAGCTGTTGATACTGCTGATTCCATGACTCTCAAGGCCTGCTCCTTGTTTACTGGGGCTGTGTCTGCCTTGAGAAGCCTGCTTTGAACTGTACTCCACCCTCACCAAGGTGTGACTGACCTTTCTTGTTTCCTTTCTCAGTTGTCTTCAGTTGGAAAATTATTTTACTCTGTCATTTTTTGGTTCTGTTGCTCCATATTATTTAAAGTTGTTTGGAGGGGGTTTGAGGTGAGATCAAGTGAGTGGCTGCCTTTTCTCCATCATCTTGGCTCCACCTCTTTATCACTCATTTTCAATCTTTCCTTTTCTACTCATTAATTCTCTACTGCCTACATTCATATCCTTATATCTTGTATCCAAAGAAACAGGAACAAAAACAAAAATACCTCACTTGATCCTTCCATCCCTTCTCATTATCATCCTCTATCTCTTTTCTCCTTCATGGCTAAAATCCTCAAAAAGGCCATCTGCAATAGATGCCTCCATTTTCTCCCCTCTCACACCCTTCTTAACCCCTTATGCCATAGCTTCTGAACTTATTCCATTGAAACTGCTCTTTCCAAAGTTACCAATGATATCTTAGTTGTCATATCCATTGTCCTTTTCTCAGTCTTCATTTTCTTTGATCTGCCTTTCAGCCTTTGACACTGTTGATCACACTGTCTTCCTTGATACTCTTTTCTCTCTAAGTTGTCAGGATATTACTTTCTCCTGGTTCTCTTCCTAGCTATCAGACCACTCCTACTCAGTCTTCTTTGCTCATCCACATCATACCCTCTAATTGTAAGTGTCCTTCAGGGTTCAATCTTGGATTGCCTTCTCTTCTCCCTATATAGTACTTCACTTGGTGATCCCATTAACTCCCATGGATTTAATCACCATCTCTATGCTGATGATTGTCAAATATACCTTTCAAGCCCCAACCACTCTGCCAACTTCCAATTCCACATCTACAACTACCTTTCACATATCTTGAACTTGTCCAGTAGAATGTTAAACTCAGCACTTCTAAAATCATATTCATTAACTCTCCTCTAACTCCACCCTCCCCAACCTTTGTGGTAACAACATCCTCTTAGTCCCTCAGCCTTAAAACCTAGGTTTTTAACCTTGACTTCTCACTATTACTTGACCTCCATATCCAATCTGTTGACAAGGCCTGTCAATTTCACCTTTGCAAAATTTCTGTAGTATGTCTCTTTCTCTCCTCTAATACTGCTACCAGTTTGGTGCATGCCTAATGCCTGAAGTATTGTAGGAGCATGCTGGTGGGTCTGCCAGCCTCAAGTCTCTTCTTTCTCCATCCTACATTCAGTCACAAAAGTGATTTTCCTAAAGCACAAGTCCAATCATGTCTCACACACACACACACACACACACACACACACACACACACACACCCCTCTCCCTCCCTTCCCCACATACATACACATGAACTCAGTGCACTCCAATGGCTCCTGCCTGCTTATGGGATCACATAAAAACCCTCTGTTTGGCATTCAAAACCCTTCATAAACCAACCCCTTCCTACATTTCCAATCTTCTTATTCCTCACTCCCCATCACATACCCTTGGATCCCATGACATTGACTTCCTTGCTATTCCACAAACAAAACACTCCATCTTTTGGCTCTGGATATTTTTTCTGGCTTTATTCAATGCCCAAAATTCTCTCCCTCCTCATCTCTGCCTACTAGCTTTCTTTAAGTCCTAAATATAATCCCATCTTTTACAGGAAGCCTTCTCCAATCCCTCTTAATTCCAGTGTCTTCTCTCTCTCTTAATAATATCCTCTTTATCCTAAACACCCCCCCCACACACAATAAGATCATCTTTTGCCTTTTTCTGCATCCTCAACACTTAGCACAGTACCTGCTACATAGTAGGCACTTAATAAATGTTTATTAATTGATTGACCTTAGAGAGTACCTAATCCAACCTTCTCGTTTCACAAATTAGGAACACTGAAGCCCAAGGATGTTCAATAATTTATCTAAGGTCACATTGATATCATATGACAGAGTCAGGGTTTGAACCCAGGTTCTCTGACTCCAACACTATTGCTCTTTCTACTACTCTACCATGCTGCCTTTTCACACAGTAGATCTCTGCCATGATAGCCTACTCCATTGTTATGGTGGTGGTGGTGTCAATTTAGTCATGCTTGACTTTCCTGACTCCATTTGTGATTTTCTTGCTAAAGATACTGGAGTGGTTTGCGATTTCCTTCTCTAGTTCATTTTACAGATGAGAAAACTGAAGCAAACAGGTTTAAGTGACTTGCCCACAGAAAAATAGCTGTTTAAGTGTCTGAGGCCAGATTTGAACTCAGAAGGATGAATCTGCCTGAGTCCAAACCCAGTTCTCTATCCACCAAACTACCTATATATTGACCAATAGCCTACTATTGGTGATCAATCTAGAAATAGCATTTATTATTGCTGACTGCATGCCAGTTATGGTGCTAGGCACTGGGCACTGAAAAACAAAAATTAAACAGTCATTACCCTCAAGAAGATGATGTTTTCTTTTTAGGGAAACAATTTGTATACATGTAAGTATATGCAAGATAAACACAAAGTACATTTTGACTAGAGGAACTGGAAACTGGGGGGGAACTAGCAAAGATTTCTTGTTCAAGATGTTGCTTGATCTGTTTTGTTTTGTTGTTAAGAAATTGGGGATAAGAAGAGGTGAGGAAAGGGGAGTGAATTGTCATTGTGGGGAAAGCCTATGCAAAGTCACGGAAGCAGAAGATGGAATCTCCCCGTGTGAAGACCAAGGCCAGTTTTACTGGATTAAAGAAACTGTTAATTAGCCTTCAATAGTTGTTTAGATGTAGATTATAAAGGACTTTAGATGACAAATGGAGGAGTTTGCATATATCCTAAAGGCTGTGGGAGGTTATTGAATAGAAAAGTTACATGGTTAGGTCTCTGCTTTAGGGATATCTTTTTTGGAAACTCTGTGAAGGACAGATTAGAGAAGGAAGATATTTGAGGAAGCTAGGTCAATTAGAGGACTATTCAGGAAAGGGGTGATAAGGACCTGAAACATGATGGTGGTCATATGAATAGAAAGAAAGTCACAGAGGTGGGAAATGTGGGGGAAAGGGAATTCAGGAAACATTAGAACTTACTCAACTTACTCATTGAGGGACAATGGGGAGTTAAGAATTATTCCATTGTGAACATTAGTGACTGGGTAGATTATGATGCCCTCAATAAAAAACAAGAAAGTTTAGGAAAGGGATGGGTTTGAGGAAAAAAAATGAGTTCTCTTTGGACATGTTGATTTTGAGTTTCCCATGGGACATCTAATCATAAATGTCCAAGAAGCAGTTGGAAGCAGGACTCAAGTCAATGAAAGATAGCTGGGCTAAATATATAGCATTTGGATTCATCTGCATAGAAATGATAATTAAACCCATGAAAACTGATGAAGTCACTAAGACAAAGCAGATTTGTGATCAGGAAAGAGATGGATTTGAGTCCTGTCTCTGACATTTAATACCTTTGTTGTAATTGGCAAATCACAACTTCTCTAAGCCTCAGTTTGTTCCATAGAATGAGGGTAATAATACTAGAGTGTCTATCTCACAGTATAGCACTTAAATGAGATAATATATGTAAAAGCACTATAGGAATGCCTGCTCTTATTACCTCAACTTTGTTCATTCATATGACAATCAAGATAGCTTAGGATAGCAAAATATAACTGTGTGCATTGATAGCCTTACACCTCATGGTTTATTAGCTAATTTTTGACCAGTAGCTTAAGGTATAGCATCACATGGACTGCAACACTTTTCCTGATGCTTTCTGAAGGCACTACAGAGTGCATGTGGACATATAATCCAGTGAAATAAAAATTTAGAATGCTTAGCCTGGATAAAAGAAAACTAAGGAGAGTCATTATTGCTATTCTCAAATGTGTAAAGGAAAATCGAGTAAAAGAGAATAAGATATTCTGTGGAATTCCAGACGGCATGTCTAGGACTAATGTTAGGAAGTTACAGAAACACAGACTTTGGTTGAATATAAGAAAGAACTTTCTGATAGCTGGAATAGTCTAACATCTTCTGAGGGTAGTTATAGAATCTCAGAGTTCTAACAACTCTCTGATCATTGGCCTCTGTTAGAAAGATGATCTCCAGTGATGGGTAACCCACTAGTCCCCTAGGGCTAAGGCAGCCTTTGTCACATTTTGACAGTTCTAATTATGATAAGATTTTTCCTTGTACCATGCTTAAAACTGTCTATATACAGTCATTTGCTTCTAATTCTACCTTTTGGGGACAAAGCAGAATATATAAAGTCCTTCAAATACTTAAGACAGCTATCATGGTGACCCATTCTCTTCTTCTCCAGGCTAAAAATTCCTGGTGTTTTCAACCATTCTTCACATATCATGGTTATCAGTCCTCTGATCAACCCATACACTTTCCTAAGCAATCTAATATCAATATAAAATTAAAATATGACACCTAGAATTGAATGTCACATTACTATATCATTGCTACTTGCTCTTTGAGGATAGGAACTATTTCATTTTTGTCTTTGTATCTCGTACGTAATACAGTGCCTTGCTGTCAGTATATGTTTACTGAATGATTGACCCCAGTATAGCACAGTGGGACTTTTAACTATACTCTTCTGGATGCTGTGCCTTTATTAATGCAGCCTAAGAACACAATGACTCTTTTGGCTTTAAAGTCACTATTAATTCATATTGAATTTGCAGTCCATTAAATAGCAACAATCTTTTTTCACATAAACTTTTGTGTAGTGAGTCTCTATACTATATCAATGCAGCTGAATTTTTTAACCATAACATCCTTCACTCATTTCTATTAAATTTTGTGTTAAATTCTTTACAACATCCTAGCCTATTCAGATCATTTTGGATCATAGTTGTTTTGTCTAGCTAAATTATGTCATTTGCAAATTTGATAAGCCTGTTGTCATACAGGTCATTGATAAAAACGTTGAACAGACTAGAGGTACAAATAGATTCTGAATTCACTGAACTAGAGACCTCTCTCTAGAAGGACATGTTGATTTCCTCACTACCCTTTGGAACTTATTCCAAATAGTTCAGAATCCTTATAGTTTCACTATTACTTCTTGTATAGATGTCTTTCCAACTTATTCATAAAGAACACATAAAAGACTTTGTCAGTGTCTTGATAAAATAAGCAGGAGCAATCAAACCAGTAGCAGTGTTTAATTAAACCCAAGAACATAAAATATTGATGGAAACATATATTTTTACAAGAATTTCTAGGATAATTAGAAAGCAGTTTGGTAAAAATGAAGTTTTGACCAACATCTTATGCCATGTGACATAAGAAGATCAAAATGGATTTGTAATTTGAATATAAAATATTACACCATAAAAACTAAAAGAGAACAAGATCAAATACCTTTCACAACTATGTCAAAGGCTGGAATTCTTAACCAAACATGCACAAGGGGAAATAATAAAAGAAAAAATAGGTAATTTTGGGTCTACAAAGTTAAAAAGCTTTTTCATAAATAACATCTATAAAAATAGAATTTGAAGAGCAATGTAGAATGGGAAAACTAGTTGTGATAATTATCACTAATAAACACCTGATACCAAAAATATGTAGAAAACTGACAAAAAAGTATAGCCCCAAGAGGTATTCTCCAATAGATAGACAACCAAAGAATTTAATCAGTTTTGAAAACAATTGTCATCTATAAACTACTAAATGAAACATGCTCTAAATTACTAATTATTGGAGAAAATAAAAATTGAAATAGTTCTTAGGTTTCACTTCACATCACACAAATTGATAATGATAAAAAAAAAGTGTGAACTGTCAACTTCTTTCCAAAGATGCAGAAACCTGTATGAGGATAAAGGGCTTTGAGGGAAGAAGATTCTTCTAAGTAGTTGAAAAAAAAGAAAAAAGAAAGCGGAGAGGGGCACAAAGATAAACCTGACTTGTTTCACAACCTTGCATATGACTAGTCCAGTATTGCTTAATCTAAGAAACTATAAAACACATATTTGTTTGCTACATAAAAGCCACTTCAAGAGTAGGAATTCCCTAAGGACTATGGTACAACTAACTTGCCAGATGTTGAAAAACATAATTACAGAAAAATGTAAACATTCCAAGAGAATCCACCAGGTGAACATATGGAAGGGATATATAGCATCATGGAATATTAAAGCTGAAAGAGACCTGAGGGTTATCTAGTTCAACCATCACAGTTTTGAAATTAGGAAATTGAGGTCCAGAAAGATTAAAGGACTTGCCCTGAGGCTAGCATCCATTTCCTTTGACTTCCAACCCAGTGGGTTTTTTTTGTTTTCCTAGTAGACCACAATGTTTATAAATTAAAATAGCCCCAAACCAACACTATTGGAAAATACCTGAGAGTAGAGTGGAGAACTTTGGGGAATAATATTTTTTGGTCTGTATATGTATGTATGAGCATATATATGTATATTTATACAGGTCTATACACATGCATATGTATGCATATGTACACATATATGTGTGTATTTTTGTGTATTTAAAATATGGGAATGTGAACAATTCAATAAGATATTTTTTATTTTTGAGAATTTCAAATCAAATTATCACTATTAGGTTTCAATTTTTTTTAAATCATGCTTAAAAATAATTAGATTTCTCATTGTCAATGAAACTCTCATACTCGATTAAATTCTTCAAATATTTACTAAGTGCAAGGCAATATGGTAGGCTTTGTGTGATACAAGCCTACTCTTAAATATGCATGCTTTTAAGTAAATTACCCAAGCACAGGATTCTCATATCAAAGTTATTTTCTGTTCCTATGATAGGACTACTTGGAACTTAAAATTACCACAATTAGATAATATCTGCCAAAACTTGTCCTTACAATTCCCAGAAGTTGGATAGCACCACATAGGAACTGATACAGGAACACAACATGTCTCAATTGGCACATTGGCTAGAAATAAGTTGGAGGTGCCTGACTCTGTACTTTGCTTTAATTTTTAATCATCTCCATGATCTCAAAGGAGAGGCTTACCAAGGGGCACAGCTTCTAAAAAGAAGGTATAAAAATGTACCCTGGTGTGCACACAGAACACCCAACCTCTCCCTGAACTACCTTTCACATTCACGAATTCACTCTTCTCCCAATTCAAACTTATTCAGAACATTAACTAATCCTCTCTAGCTAAAACACAACATGGCTCCTAGACACTTGTAGACAAAGACTCTATGCACAGTCTTTTCTCTACATACTGTATGATTAACTTTTGCCATATTCTCTCACAAACATCTAGGGATATGCTAACATAGGGTAACTACCAATTACCAGAATTAGGACAGTGCTCTGACATTCTATCATAACATAGAGATAATTCATTACTTTGGGTAATTGAAAGTTCTCTTTGCCTTTGTACGTAGCTGCCATCTGTTCAAGATTTATTACTATGAGGGACACAAAAAGGAACAAGAATATTTTATGACCTTATGAAACTAAGTCTAGTAGAGGAGATGATGTGCAAGTTTATGTTACACAAAATAAAATGTCATAAGAGCTAGAAGAAAAACACTTTGTCATCATAGGGAAGGTAGAGATTAATTTCTGTTCTGGAAATTCTAGAGTCAGAGAGGTGGAATAATAAAAGTTTAAGATCAAAGAAGAAGTTTCTAAGTTCTAGAACCTGATGACTGGCTAGGGGAGGCAGGGTTGCAATGGGGAAGGACGAGTTTTTTGCTGATAATACTGAAGCAGGCACTGGACTTTCCTCTACTTAGCAGATAAAAAGTGGAGAAGTAGTAGAACTTCTTTGATCTTGTTTATAGACCATTCCATTATATTTTTGTTGAAGGTTGATTGGCCTAGAAGAAAAAAAGCAAGGAAAGGAAAAAAAAAATGAAGGATGGAGGTGATAGGAAAAAAAACAGGAGGAAGAGAGAGAGAGAGATTTTCAAGGTGGAGTAGAAAAAGGATTCTAGTTTGGGGATGCTTTTGCCCTATATCTGAGTATTCATGTTGTATGTATTTCTTCCTAAAGATGTCTTGCATGCAAAGACAACTTGTCAAACTGCTCATAATCTTAGGAACAGAAGATATTTTATTGGTTTGGCATTAGCACATCTCTGGCATAAGGTTAATGATAGGTTTATCCCAACTAAGCCAAGTTTTGGGCTTTAATGTGTTAAGGGAAAGTTAGTCCTTAATTATTTCACATTATTGCAAGCAAGAATACATAATTAGTAGGATGGTGACCAGAATGAGGTAGTGGATCGACAATGACCTGAGAGACAGGGAGACTTGAGTTGATGTTTTGCTTCTGACATGTACTACCTGTGCTCTAGGCAACTTTCTAAGACTCTTGAGTTGAAGAGAAGGTATATATCCACATTGGTAGGAGTTTCCTCATCCATCACTTCCCTGTGCCAACGCAATAACAAGTTTTGTCTTTATCTTCTGTCTTTACCCTGTTTAGTAAAATGAGTTTAATAGTATTTTCACTATTTATAGAGTGGTTGAAGGCTTGTTGTGTTTTTTTTTTTTTACTCCAACAAACCTGTGAAGTAAGTAATAACAATAAGGTATAAGCAACTGTAAGCATTGTGCTATAGTGGAAAGAAAACGATTGAAGTCTCAGGCCTGTTATTCAATAGTCACATGACACTTACCAATTCACTTGCCTCCTCTGGCTGTCTGAATCACCCCTAAATTTCCTTCCACATTAAGGTTCCTAAGGCCATAATTCCATCACTTTTGTAACAAGATCATTTTATCATCACCAAACCGTAAAGTATAGACTCAAACAATGTTGACATGATTGCAAGCCATTGAAACAAGCAAAGAAACAAAGGAATGAGAATTTTAAAAAGAACAAACACAAGCCTAAATTCAGAATAACTCAAGCTAGTTTAAAAAATACTGGGAAGGACTTTGTAATTATATAGCAAAACCTCCTCATTCTAGAGATTAAAAAAACATTGCCAAACATAGGAAGTGGTTTGTCCAAGATGACCCAGGTAATCATTAGCAGAGCTGGACTTCTGATTTCAAATCTGGGACTCTCTTCCACCCTGCTATTTTCTTTTTCCCTTTTTTCCTTTGCTTCTTTCCTTCTTTTCTTCCTTCCTTCCTTCTCTCTCTCTCTCTCTCTCTCTCTCTCTCTCTCTCTCTCTCTCTCTCCCTCTCTCTCTCTCTCTCTCTCTCTCTCTCTCTCTCTCTCTCTCTCTCTCTCTCTCTCTCTCTCTCTCTCTCTCTCTCTCTCCCTGAATTGTAATAGTATAGTTTAAACAACATTGCGATTCTATATATGCATAATACTTAATTTGTTTTTTTTCTCAATTTAGAGAATAAGTGAAATCATTTTTACTTATATAACTACTTATCACAGAGTTATGAAGGACTTAAGAAACCATCCAGAACAACTTCTTCATTTTATAGGTGAAGAAATGGAAACTGAGTAACAAGTTGGTCACACAGGTAGTAAATATAATCAGATTTGAACTTAGGGCCCAATGAGCAGGGACAGTCAAGGAAAACCCAAAATGCTATTAGGGAAAATTCTGCCTTTAAGCAGGTCAGTGAGTCAGACAAGCTCTAACTGCTCATTATTTTGCTCAGTTTAACATAACAGTTCTCTTCACTTGCATTAAGCTGTCCCTTAGTTATAGTATAGTCCCTTACTTCTAGTCCATGAGAAGCTTGTACTCCCCATGATCTTTCAGTTCCCCTTCCCAATCTGGATAATCAGTCAGTCAATCAATAAACATTTATTAAGCATCTATTATGTGCCAGGCCCTGTACTAAGCATTGGCTATAAAGGTATGTTTTCCATTGTTTAACGAAGTTTCTTTTGAAAAGTCATTTGAAAAGAATTGATTAAAATAATTTTAGAGTTGTATGGAATATTTAAGGTCACCTAGTCTAATTATGTTTTAAACAGATAAAGCTTTGGAATTAAGAGATACTAAATTACTTGCTAAAACTATGTAAACCCAAGGTGTCAAACACAAATAGAAAGGGCAGCCACTAATCTGTTAATAAGGATCTCTGTTAGGGGCATGTTGACAGTCTTAAAATACAATGTTGACTATGTTTTAATGTAGTTTTATTTAGTTAAATGTGCTTTGTTGTTTAATACCTCTGATGTACAAAATGATGGAGATGAAAATGCAGTTTTCTTAGCCCCATACCAGGAATTATTATAGATTATTATACATTCTTTCACTGCTCTAGGAAATTTACTTAAAGGAATCACATTGTTAATTACTTTTAAAGTTCCATCCCACCAAAAAAAAATCCTTCCTTAATTTATCATTTATGTAAAGCTTGATTTTCACATATCAGGTTTCCTTAAATTCAGGTGTACTGAGAGATAATACTCTGTTAAGTGCCAGAGGAAAATGTAAAGAGGGGGCATATGTGTCAAATAAGTAAAGCAAAGTGATTCATTTCTCATCTAGTTTCGGATTCATATGACTATGCTAGCATTCAAGATCATTTAAATTAATTTTATGAGCTACTTTAGTGCTTTGTTAAAATCAATGCATATTATACATTTATGCTTTCTCTTTATATACTAATCTTTTATTTCTATAAAGTTGGTTGGGTAGGATTAATTTGTTCTTTATAAACCTCCATTACATCTCATTGTTCATTATCTTCATCTTATGTGTTTACAGATTTTTTTCATTTTAATTTACTATATAATAAAGTCAGATTTGTCAGGAAGTAATTGCCAGGTGGATCCTTTTTCATGCCTTGACATTGTTATCTGACACCCCTCTATTGGTTTTTAAAATGAATTTTCATTAGTTGAAGAAGTTGGATTAATACGGTATTCCACCAAGAGAACAAGGGAGATGTTGACAAAGATTGCTAGGTTGATAATATATGTGGTACCTCTATTTGAGTTAGGCTCTTATACACTTTATCATCAAATATAGAATCCTGATAACTCTAAAGCAACTTTGGCCTGGTACACAGATATGGATTCTGATCTGTGAAAATTAAAATTGCTTTGGCAAGAACTATGGAGGGCTAAAACTATGGAGAAGTGATTGTGAACAAATAGACATTTCACAAGCAGAAAAAGATCTGACAGGGCAGCTAGGTGGTGCAGTGGATAGAGCACCAGGCCTGAGGTCAGGAGGACCTGAGTTCAAATGTGACCTCAGACCAAACACTTGACACTTACTAGCTGTGTGACCCTGGGCAAGTCACTTAACCCAAATTGCCCAAAAGAAAAAACAAAACAAAACAAAACAGATCTGAGACTAGAGTTCGTATGCAAGTAAAGTTTGTTTTTGTTTTCTTAGTTCTACATCATTGAATCATTGTGATTCACTTATGGTTGTAATTAACCACATGAATCATTGTGCAACTGCTATGACCTATAAATACCTATATAAGAGTACTCTGATATAACTTGATTTTAGACTAGTGATTATCAGTTTCACTATGAATTTGACATGCCTTGTCTTGGTTTTATTAGTGCTTAAGTGGTTGGGAGTTCAGTGATGGTTTGGTAGTCAGAAGGAGAAAAGAAGGGCAGCAAAAAAGAAAAAAAAGTCCTGAAATTCTAGTCATTTTCTTCTAGGTAAACACTTTCTAAAATAAGGACTGGAATAATGACATAACTCCATGAAGGTATAAGTTCATCGTAGGGAGTGTATGATCAACTATCAGAGAGTGAGAAGATGGCCTCCTATTCTTCATGTGATAGCTAATTAAGATTCTTATCTCTGGAATAACCATACCTACTCTTTACCCAAGGCATCTAGGTGGCTCAGTAGATAGTGTGCTGAGTCTGGAGTTAGAAAGACTCAACTTTCTGAGTTCAAATCTGGCCTCAGATATTTAGCTGTATGACCATGGGCAAGTCACTTAACCATGTTTGTCTTAGTTTCCTCATCTGTAAAGTGAGCTGGAGAAGCAAACAGTAAATCATTGTGGTTTCTTTGCCAAGAAAAACACCAATGGGATCACAGAGAGTTGGACATGGTAGAAAAACAACTGAAAAACAGCCCTTTACCCATTAAGCCCAATACCCATTCCACATCTTCTCACTAGAGTACAAGTTTCTGACCTACTTTTGGAGCTGTGCCAGTTCCTGAGTTCAGTTATAACCAAACCCTGACCCTGTACCTACTGTAGCAGCTGTGTAGGTGCCATTGGCAAAATCCCTACCTTTTGCTCTCTTCCTGTTCCTCTCCCTAGCAAAACTGCAAGGAAATATATATGTGTGTGTGTGTGTGTGTGTGTGTGTGTGTGTGTGTGTGTGTGTGT
>NW_020950792.1:4963607-5062319 GCF_900497805.2 Vombatus ursinus | reverse complement strand
TGTGTGTGTGTGTGTGTGTGTGTGTGTGTGTGTGTGTGTGTGTGTGTATATATGTAGTACATACACATATACATATTTGTATAGTGTGTGTTGTGTGCATAAGATGCAAGATCAAAGAAGTTTACAAACCACTGCTTCAGCACTGTAACTCTACTTATCTTGTAGGCAGAATTCATCATATTTGCTTACAGATTTTGGAGTGTCTGTATTATAATCCCACAAAGGAAAGTGTGACATAGGTTGTCTCTGGCCCTATTCTCTTTAGGTCAGGTTAGTTACATTTAATTATTTTTTCCATAGAGTTCTCTGGTATCCTAGGAGTATGGGGCAGAGTGGGGGGAGGTTTGGAAGAGTCATTGGCCCAAGCCTTCACCAATTGTGTTCACCTCCTGTATGGTCTAAGTAACTAGTACTTCAATTTAGTTTATCCCCTTAACAGAAGATCAACTTTTGCAGAGGATTGGTTTTTTTTCAAAAATACAGCAAGAATAAATATACAAACATTTTACTTAAGACTTTGGGGACATAATTCCCTGTATGCCCCTTCAGGCTTTGGAAAGGAAAGGAAGATTAAACTTGCAGAGTAAAGCATTTCCTGCAAAGTATCATTCCCACCGAGTTCAACTCCATAGTCCCACCTGGGGTAGCATCCTTGACCTTACTCCTCAGGGCTTTGATGCTAGTTGCAACATCTGGCCTGGCTTCCTGGCCTTTTGAATGTTCATGTTTTGACTGCACTCCTTGAACTTAGAACCGGAAAGAACAAAACAAAAAAAGTGGGTCAGAACTCCAGGCCCCTTTCTCAGAGTCACATGGCTTGGGGAGGGAGGAGAGGTAAGGCATCCCTTAAGTCCTCCTTCATTTTTGTTTGATGACCTCTTCCATGATTTAAAGAGTCATTTACTTTGGACATGATTGTAGGAAAAAATTAGCATTGCTTCTGATTCATTTTGTTTAAAAGATGCCAACAATTCTGTTTGCTTACACAGCCAATAGAAATGGCTGCTCTCAATCGTTTATTAGCCAACACAGGCTGTCCACCCTTGCTCTAGTTCTCCAGTCTCCATGAAGCATGTCCCTCAGCATTTTACATGTAAGTGACAACATATTAAGTGATCTATATATGTGACAAGCCTCCCCTTATCCAAGCAAAATAGTAACTGAATTTTAAAAATCAGTCCTGTTTTGTTTGTTTTTTCCCCTATTTCAAAAAATTATCTGCATTAATTCTGAATAAAATACCTTTGCACTCCAGAAAGGAATTCATCACTAAAGTGCCATAGCACTCAACATTTTCTCTTCTTTCTACTTCATACTTACGCATGCATAGTATCATCATGTCATTTTTAAGATTTTTGCATGGATCATTATTTAAGAACTCATGGATCTTATTTTCTAATCATTTATTCAGATGATTTTAGACTTATCTTCTTAATCATTCTCACATGGTAAACATAGAACTAGATCATAGAATCATAAATTTAGATCTGTAAGGTACCTGAGTGACTGAATCCAATCCCCTTGTTATATAGATGTTATATAGCTAATAAGCAAGTATATGTGCCAGCAACTGAATTCAGGACTTCTCTACTCTAAGGCCAGTGTCATGTTCATTATAATGCACTACCTTTCAGGAAGCATCTGCCATTAATAGACAACTCCTTGACTTTTATTATATCCCAGAATAATGTTATTTTTATAAACGAAGGCAAAGGGAAAATATAATTTAATTTAATATGGACATCAACAGAAACATATAACACAAAATAGGTACCCCTGCAAACCATAAGAAAATAATGAAATCTAAAGACAATTAAAAATAAAGAGAACATAGAGTACAGAAAAAGAGGGAGTATAAGTCAATATTTGGCTTAGTTCAGTCCCTTCATGATTGTGTCACGTAATAAAAACTAATGAAATTTTTAACATAAAAACAAAGTTTATGCAACATTATGAATACCTGATAATGAAATGTCAGTTAAGTGAATAAAAATATTTTTGAAATACAATGTAAATATCATTCTACTCTACTAAAATTTTTTAAGAATACAATCTCAGAAGTCTAGCTCTTTGTTTCATATAATGAAAGATTTATTTTCTATGATATCAATTCCTAACATACATATTTGTTCAAGGCAGTTGTTTATGTAGTAGATTTTTTTCCTACTACTAATAGTCTCTTTATCATGCAGTGAGACCATCTAAAAACAACAATGCTGCCCAAGGTTGCAATATCTCTAGCAGCCTTTTGATTATGCCCTTAATGTTTATTGAAGAGAAACCATTTCTTTCCACATTAAAAAGAAGTAGATAAATACCGTATAATCATATAGAAACACTATTAGTGGTTCTATCAAGTCTGCCTCAGGAATAAACTACTAGAGCCACCTGCATAAACCTAACATGTTGTTAGTGAACTAACACATTTTATTATTTTATTGCTCTGAAAACTACTTTATTTGTCCATTAAACATTTAAATTTTGACCATTAAAATTTCAGCAGCTCCTTAGAAATCTTCCCTTTTACTCCATCCAGTCCTCTGTGAATATTATACAAAGGAACTCTGAAAGGGTTCCAGTGCATCTGTGAGTGTCTTGTGTGTACCCTCTGCCAACGGTGGTACCACATTATTCCTTTCTTCCTATCCTATGTGAGTCTCATCCATGTTCTTCTTTAGTTCTAGTACTGGGGGGTCTAAAGCAATATACTGAGGGCCTTCGTGTGGATCTTTTGATTTTGCATGAGTACCATCAATGATGTACAGTGGGCTATACATCAGTTATCTCTTGGTGTCACTATTTGACAATGCCTTCTTATTTGGGTCATCTATTTCTGTGATGAAATCTTTGTGCTGCCTTTCTTACATAACTCCTCTTTTGAAATATACTATAACCTCCTCATGCCTACAATGTTCTTCTTCATTTGCCTCATTTTTAATTTCAATTCATCAAAGACTATAGTGATATATATACTATATGCACATATAATATATATATATATATACATTATTATGGGGATATAGCAAGAACATGTGCCTTTTTTAATGTAAATTTTGGGGTAATTGATGTAGGCTTGAAGAAAGGATGTAGAAATATACCAAAAAAAAAAACAGTGATAAAATGGGAGAGTTTTGTTATAGCTGAAATTACATGCTTTTACTAGCTTTTATACATCTACGATTGCAAAGTAAAATACGAAAACCTGAAAAAGTCGTGTTTGTTTTGTTGATATCAATCCATTGATAATTAATTTTTGTTAATATTATAACAAAAATCCAGTTGATTGATTTTGACTGATTTTTTCCTTAAAATGATTTGATGTTTTGGTCTGATGCATTTGGCCTGTGCATTATCTCACTTGAGACTCATGACTGTCTTCAGAGGTAGGTATCATAGTTCTTTATTTTAGAGACAAAGGCCTTAAGGCAAAGAGAAGGGAAGTAGATTATTCAAGGTTACATAGTAAGAGTGAGGCAAGATTGGATTATTTCTTTCTGACTCCAAGTCTCACACTCTGTCCACAATACTACACTGTCTCCCTTGGAAGCAAGTGAAAAAAAAATAGAAAAGCAAAACTCTCATTTTTTTCTTTATTTTGGTCACATTGTACCTTGTATTATAGATAGATAGATAGATAGATAGATAGATAGATAGATAGATAGATAGATAGATAGATAGATAGATAGATGTAACCTTTTGTGTTAGGGTCACCCATGTGGAAGGGGTGTAGGGACTTGCTTCCATGGAGACTGGAGGACTAGAACATGGGGGAACATTCTGTGTTGGCCTACTCTATGATTGGCAGCATTACTTAATGCTCTTATACATAGTAGGCACTTCATACATACTTGTAGACTTGAATTAAGTCAGTTGTCATTATTTAAAATTTCACAATAAAATAATAAGACAGGGTGAATTATTTGGGCTGGTACCATGTGACAGGCTTACTTGATTTTACTTGATTTACTCTTATAATACATTGATTCACATCTCAGGAAAAGTACTGCATTTCCTATAAGGCTCTAAGCTTCAAGGATGGGCTAGATTGAAGTTCAGTTCCTGTGATACTGTGTGACTGTGGCACAGGGTGCTTTTATCACAGTGGATGGTAGAGATTCTGAGAGAATGAAGAGGGAAGTTTTGAAGACATTTAGGAGAAGATGATAAAGTATTATAAAGAGATGGTGACATCCAATGTAGAAAGGGGGTTAGCAATAATGTAGCTTGCTTGCTGAGTGAAGAGAAGCAGGGAATTTTGTGTGTGTATCTGTGTTAGAGAGACTGACAGAAACAGAAAAAGGCTTAGAGACAGTTACAGAATACAGAGTGTGTGTGTGTGTGTGTGTGTGTGTGAGAGAGAGAGAGAGAGAAACACCTGTAGTAATTAAGACTGTAAAAAGGGGTAAATGCTGTAAGGAGAAAAAAGCATTTGTCATTTCCTCTTCTCATTAAAGTGTGACTCAGAGGAAAATGTTATCCACACTATTCCTTTTCTAATTGTTCAAGTCTTAAATTGTTTTCTCTTGTATATTCAATGTATATTCCTTATCTGGTCTGGTAACCTGGTATAAACCACTTTTAAGTAACCTTAGAAATTCCACATTTTAGTGAGATTGGAGAAGAAGCCAAATGAAGTACACTTATCATCCAAATACTCTAAACTGCACATGATAATTATAAGTCCAAAGTTGAATAGTCTGAAGGCTAAATTCATTTAGATTTATAAAAATAAAGATATTGATCTTAGTTTTAATGAACTCACAGGATTTCTTGCAACATTTTCCCCTCCCGGGAACTTGGGTACTCATCCCATTCTCCAGTGAAGTAGTAAATTATGTTAATGAATTGTTTGAGATTTTCTTGTTTATCAGTTACTACAGTTCTATATTCTGTGTTAGGTATTGTGTACAAATACATGATTGCACCTTATGTTCAACACTACAAAAGTACTGTGGAGGCACAGTGGGAATCGTTTTCTCACATAGGACACCTGCCTCTAAAGTGGAGATTCTGAAGGCTTAGAAAAAGCACTAATCCTACTTTGCAAACTGCTTTACGATTTCCCTAGTAGGTGATCCATAAGCATCTCAAATACAACACACATGAGTGTGTGCACACACACACACACAATCTTATTTCCTCTAAATCTCCTCTCCTCTTTAACATTTCGATTGTCTATTAAGGGTGCCACAGTCCTTCTAGTTATTCAACTCAGTAATCTTCATCTCTTCATCTTTTCTCTTCTCCTATTTATCAGATAAATGCAACATCAACATCATCTGCATTAGTCTCTTCCTTTCCAATTGTAAGCACTATTCAGGTCCTCAACATTTCTTAATTTGATTCCTATAATAGTTTCTTAATTGTTCTTCCTTCTTTTAATTCCTGACTTCCAAAATCCTTCACACAGTTACAAAATTAATATTTTAAGACATAATACTTGCCATGTCACTTTCTTAACTCAAAAAAGGTAACTGTATATTTTCTCTATGATTAAAATGCAAATTTTATAGCATCAAAAATCCTTCATGGTCTAGCTTCAATTACTCTTGCAATGTACTTCAGATTACCTTCCTTCCTTTCCCATGCTCCTTATGTCACACAAACTAGGTTATTATTTGTCCCTCAAACTTACTAGATCTCTCCCTCCTCTATGCTTTTGCACAAACTGTCCCACCACGTTTGAAATGGATGCCTTCTTTACCATTCCTTCCTACAACCATTAGATTCTTTCAAGGCTCAATTTAAGTGCTATGTCCTATTGTGAACCGTTTATGATGTCCCAATAATTAATGCTTATTTCTTCTTAAAATTACTTTGCATTTACTTCTGTGTACATTTTGTATTCCCCTAGTAGAACGAAACTTCTTTTTCTTTCTACTACCAATACCTAGAAAAATAATAGGCACTGCATTAAAGAAAGATAATTCCATTGAATTGGTCATCACAGTGGCCATGAACCATATGAGAACTATTATAGGACAAGGGTCAACAAGGTCAAAAGAAAACTGCATAATTTGTTAGGTGGGTTCATGGAGGACCCTTAAACCTTTAGGAGAGGACTGCCTTCTAATCAGAAAGCTAGAATTAAAAAAAATACTATTTTCCAACTAGTAGCCCTTAAATTAATCACAATTATGAGGATAGGTTGTAGACATAAGTTTTTCAACCTCCTAAATTAATATTTTCTTTTCTCCATGAATTATACTGCAATATTTTTTTTCTCCAAAAGCCCTGGCATCTCAGAGACTTTTGCCAGCCCTACCTAACCTCTGCTGATTTAAACCAACCTGGAAAGTCATTGGGTGAACCCAAGTGACAGATTAAATGCTTTACAAGAATCATATTAGATAATATTGAAATATTTCTTTATAAGTTGATCGTGGATGACAAATTCTTTGGCCATCATAACCCTTATCATTCATGATATGTGTTAATCTGTCTTTATGGTGAGCAAATACATATTCCCTGAAGATGTCATTATGAATTAGCTCATCTTTCAATTTTTGTCTTACTCTAGATTAGAACCTTGAAAGGAAATCCATTTGCAATTCTTTCAATTTGAAAAATGATGTCGGTATTCCATTTATCTTGTGTCTAAGTCATATTGACATATATATTGATGACTTAAATCCTTCAATATTTCATGTTGAGTTTGTTCAAACCTTAAACAAAATATTTTTATAAGGATCAAAACAGCTTATGTAAGTGTAGTTGCTTCTCCATTCTTTGTGATTTATTTTACTTTTTTTCTGAATGTACAATAGGTTAATAGTTTCTGTAATTCCAGGATTCCTGTATTTTATGAGCAATGTGATGGAAGGCAAGCAAACCTTAATGCTCATTTCCCTATAATTTTATGCACACATTTATGGGTAATATATATGTCATAGCTTTATGGATTCGGAGCTGAAAGGAACTTTGGGGGATATCTAGTAAGGCTATCAACCCTTTCATTTTACAAATGAGGAGCTGAGGTTGAAGAAAGTTAATGACTCAACTCTAGGTTATAGTGGTCATTTCAGAGGTTTCATTTGAACCCACACTGTCTATTTTTTTTTTGATTGTATCACTGTTCCTTCCAAGTTAAGTTGCCCAGGGTCACATTGGTGCTATATATGCACATAACACAGAGACACACACACATACACACAGAGAGACACAAACACATACACATATGCTCTGTTATATATGAATGTACATGTGAATATATATCAAAAATCATAACAGGTATAATAGAATATCACTTTTCTTGATCCTGTAAGGAAAGCCTGCAGGCAAGTAAGTGGAAATCTTTGATTTCTTCAGATGGCCAAAGAATGTAGGGGAGCAGAGGAAGTAGAAGGAAAAGGAGAAACATTTTAAGACAGACATTTTGGCATAAGAGTGAGAGAATTGACCTGGAAGGCAGGACCACCCGGCTTGAACTTCTGCCTTTGACATTTACTGACTGTGTGACCCTGGGTAAGTCAATTAGAATGATGCATAATACAGTAGAAAGAGTACTGGTTCTGAATTCAGAGAATTTTGGTTGTTCATACTTACTACTAGAGTAATACTTAGGCAAGTTGTTAACCTCTCTGGCCTTCAGTTCCTGTAATTGTAAAATGAGAGGAGTTTCAACTAAATGGCCAATGAGATACTTCTACCTCTAGATGTATGATTTTAACCCACCAGTTTCCCCAGACAACTCTCTAAGACTCTAAATTGCAGATTCCCAGTGGTGGATTGTGTTTCTTCACTTAAAATTCCAAACATCAATGACATTACAGGTGTAATTAAAAAAAGTATGCACAAATAGAGATTTAAACTGTTTCAGAAGACAAAACAGCTAAATGAGTCATAGTTTCTTAGTAATTGAACAAATTAAGTTTTATAGACTGGCTCAGGTCAATATCTGTCCAGACCATAGCAAAATTTTCATAAAAAATGTACTGATAACCTAAAAAATTAATGATCTTTTCAATGTACTTAATTTATTCACAGAGAGTGCTTCTGAAACTGGGGGGGGGGGAGCAAGTTTATTGAATGCCCCCACCTTATGCAACAAACATTGTGCAAAAATAGGCAAAAACGAGGTGTCTGTACATTCTAAGGTGGCACACCGTATGCTTCACACATATCCATTCTGTAGAATTGTCACCTATAAAAACCCTGCTGCAGATTGACAGCAGGACGAACAAAGTTCAAGTCTCTCCTGTGCATATGCTAAAGTCCAATTTTAGATATAAGATATAGTTGGAGGGTTTAATGGGAGTCATCAGGGCAGGTGACAAATAAAACACAAAGCTGCATGTAATCTAAACCAAGAAGGCAATGCCAGGTTCTTAAAAAAGCTACATTCAAAATAGAAAGATAATTAAAAGCAGGTTAATGAAATGTCAAGACAAAAAGGATAATTGGGAAAAATAATCTAGCATCTCCTAAATATTTTTCTTGTTTTGATACCCAAAGGAAACTGCTAATATAGCTCAATTTATACATAAAATAGTTCAAGTAGAGTTATGTGAGTGAGGTGACAAAGAGGACCTAATTTAAAAGAAAAATATCACAGAGAACTCCACAGAGGTACTCAAGCTAGAATCATGTCTAGTCATAGATCCAAATGAAGCATATGGTAGGAGGTTTTTCACAGTCAGGTTTTTCTACCTGCCCTACTAAACATCAGATTTACCCTAATATTACTTTGAATTCCACATCTTTCACATAGACTTACAAATTAAAATTCTTAACTCAATAAATTTTATCTTGTGGGGGGAAATTTACTTCTGAAAGTACTTAGAAATGGACTAATAATATTTTTAGAGAAAGTAATGTGAACTCTATTAAAAACATAAAACGCTACCAAAGGAAGAATTCATGAGATGTAATTGCAAATACCAAGTCACAGTTATGGTCATCTTTAAAACAGAGAGAAGAGTGATGCATTTGGTTGTTAAATAGGTGGTTAAATTGAAGTTCTATTAGAAGCATATAATTTGTTTATATCAATGAAAGATTTTCTTTTCTTTTTGTTGATTCAATGAAAATAAATTGGGATATTTGGAATACTTTTAGAGAAGGTGATGTTTTATGGGAAAATTGGGGCACTAAAGCACCATTGGTGGAGTTGTAAACTGATTCTACAATTCTTTAGGGCAATTTGAAAATATGCCCAAAGGGCTATAATACTGTGCATACCTTTTAACCCAGAAATACCACTAGGTCTGTATTGCAGAGATTTTTAAAAAAAGGCAAAAAAGGCCAAAAAGGCCACAGGTACAAAAATATTTATAGCAGCTCTTTTTGTGGTGGCAAAGAATTATCAATTGAGGGAATTTCTATCACTTGTGGAATGGGTGAATAAGTTGTGGCATATTAATGTACTTCAGAAAAACCCAGAAAGACATGAACTGATGCAATATGAAGTGAGCATAACCAGGAGAACATTGTATACAATAACAGCAATAATTGCACAATGAGGAACTGTGAATGACTTAGCTATTCTCAGCAATACAGTGATCCAAAACAATTCTGAGGAACTTATGATAAAAAAAAAATGATATCTGCCTCAAGAGAAAGAACTGATGGAGTCTGAATGGAGACCAAAGTATACATTTTTTAACTTTATTTTTCTTGGGTTTTGTTGGTCTTTTTTTTCCTACCACAGCATTATCCATATGGAAATATGTTTTTCATGACTGTACTTGTAAACTATGTTAAATTTCTTGCCTTTTCAATGAGGGAGGAAGAGAAGGAGAAAGGGAGAAAATTTTGAACTCAATTTTCAATTAATTAATTAATTAATTAATTTTTAGTGAGGCTATTGGGGTTAAGTGACTTGCCCAGAGTCACACAGCTAGGAAGTATTATGTGTCTGAGTTCAGATTTGAACTCAGGTCCTCCTGACTCCAGGGCCAGTGCTCTATCCACTGTACCACCTAGCTGCCCTGAACTCAATTTTTTTTAAATTAAATGTTAAAATGTTTTTACATGTAATTAGGAAAAATATTTCTGGGAAAAACATTTTTGAAAAAAAGAAAAGTGAATTTTGGTAAAGAATATAGGGAAAGCTGCATTTATTGGCTTTTGAAACTTTTCAGAGAGCTGTAGAGACAAGTGCATGCACACAAAATTTTAAACATGAGAAAGCCTGAGGAAGAGACTAGTCCAAATTTTTCACCAATTCAAAAACCTTTTCTTCAAAATTCTCAACACATAATCATCTAGTCTCTGCTTAAGCACTTTCAGTGAAAGGATGTTAACTTTATACTATGTGGCAAGAAGAACAAAATTGTGTCCAGAAAGCAGATCCAAAACCTACTACAAGGATAACAGGGGGATATGTTAAATATCTTTTCACCTGCTGTTTAGAATAGGTAAGGTAAGGATAAGCAACCAAGAGTCTGTCAATCAGTGACTATGCATTTATTAAGCATTTTATTATGTTCCTGGCTCTTTGCTAAGCACTAGGAATAGGAGCAAAAGCAAAAGGAAAGATTGTTCCTGACTTTAAGAAGCTTATATTCTAATGAGAGATGATAACAGGTAAAAAGGAGTAGAAAACTCCCTGAAATGGTAATGAGGCAGGGAAGGCATATACAGAAACATGGTGGTGAAATGTGGAGAATCATAATTCGAGCAATGAGAAGAATAAAGAATGGACAGCCTAGGCCCCTCCCCCAAATGGAGGCCCTGGCAGGAACTGGTATATAGAAGGAGGCTACAAGGTCAAGGAGATGTTCAAAAGTCAAAAGGCCACAGGCTCTAAGGGAAATTACAAGATTGCCATATGTTGAGGCATAGTAATGAAGCTTGAAGAGTCAAAAGCAGAGCCAGAATCAGTCAACTTTTATTTCACTTAGACGTTTTGTTTTGTTTTCTCTACCAAAAGGAATGACCTTAGGACTGGAAATGATGGCAGAAAAATGATTAGCAGGGTACTGAACACTAAGTTAAGTGCAGAGATAAGAGAATGCTTAAATGCTCTCAGAGATTTTAGATGCTGAGCAAGTTAGAGCAAAGAAATATTGAAAGAACTGATGTGATAGGAGGAGTAAAGACTGTAGTTGGTGAAATATTGTCTTCATTTTTCAAAACAAGGAAGAATTTGGTTTCTTAAAATTATAGACTGGTGAACTTGCCTTCAATTTCTGGCAAAATTTCTCTCCTAGGATCATGCATGTATGAGCTTTAAAAGAAGCAATAACTGCTAAGAGCTCATCAAGGTCATGACACACTAATTTCGTATTTTACCTTTTGATAGAGATCTGAGGTTAGTATATTGGGGGAGTGGTAGAGCAATAACATCCCTGTATTTTGTGAAGCCACTTAAAATAAATGTATGTGTTTTATTGATACCTTTTTTTTTTGCATCACTCATTTTCATCTCCTTTCCAAATTGAACCCTCCTTTGTTATAAAAGTGATTAGTCAAAAACATGTAATGCAGTGACCCCATTGACTATTATAGAAATTCTTCATTCCTAGTAATCTTCCACCACCTTTGCTGTGAGAAAAGAAATATTTGTAAGTATTTTCCAGAATCTTCATTGATTTCTCTGTTTGACATATTTAGAGATCTTTTTATTTACATTGCTGTAATTATTATGTATATTATTCTTGGTTTCACTTATTCCACTGTTCATTAGCTCATATAAGTCTTTGCATATTTTTTCTGAATTCTTGAAATTTGTAATTTTCTTTTGTACAATAATTCACAGTCGCATTCAATTTATTTTATATACCATAGCTGTTGTTTTCCCAAACATTTCTGAAGCAGTGGGGAAACCCACTTGGTTTCCTATTATTCACTACCACAAGGAATACCGCTATCTTATTATGGTATATCGGTGGCCTTTTGTTTGTACTCAGCCCTATCATAGGTTTTTCTCTATTTACCCTTGCCTCTTGTAGCAAACAATCTCTAATTTTCAGTGTGGCAGCTGGTTAATTAATCAACCAGTATCTTGTGCTATGGCCCATGGATGCCAATGTAAATATTTTCTATTCCAGAATCTTCAATATCATAACTATATCCTAAAGATTTATTCTACCACTGTGAGTTTAAATATTGTGATATGAATATATTTATAGGCAGAAGTTAATTTATATTTACCTCCAGATTACATTATGTAGACCACCCCTTGATTCATTTATTAGTAACTCTGTCAGCAACCATCACCCAGAAACAGAAATCAAATGCTTACTATTTGAAAGCACCTGGTGATACAGAGAGATATAAAATTTGACTCATGACTCTGCCTTGTCACATCACATTATGAGGTCCTCTGAGTACATTTCTAGAGGCATTCTAGGTAACTAAATTTTAACCAAATGAGGGCAAATAGGGTAGTGAAAGATCTGGACTTCATGACTTCAATGAGTGTCATATTCTTACTTATAAAATGAAGATGATAACAACATCCACCTCACAGGACTGTTATGAGGATCAAATGAGATAACATAAGAAAAGTGCTTTGCACCAGGTGGGGCAGTGAATTGAGTGCCAACCCTGGAGTCAGGAAGACTCATCTTGAATTCAAATATAGCCTGACACTTACTAGCTGGGTGATCCCAGCAAGTCATTTAAACCTGTTTGCCTCAGTTGCCTCATCTGTAAAATGTTCTGAAGAAGGAAATGGCAAACCACTCCAGTATCTTTGCCAAGAAAACCCCAAATTGGGTCATGAAGAGCCAGACTCAACTGAAATGCTAGCAACAGTGATGACAATAAAACTTGAAGGAAGTGATTATCTTGGTCATAGTTAAGTATAAGAATGAAGAGAAACATAATACATTTCTTCAAGTATTTAAAGGTTATCATGTGGAAAAGTGATTAGGTTAGACATATTCTTTTTCATTCCAATGGGAAGAACTCTAAGATTAATGGGTTGAAATTGTAGAGAGGAAAATTTTAGTTCAGTGTTAATCAACAGTGGATTTTAGCACATTTTGTAAATTCTTTATGAAAGATATATGGGAAAACATGAAAAGCAGTTTATGGATCTATAACCAGTAATTCTAGTCCCTAGAGCAAGCAATATGAAAGATACTCCCAATCAACTTTTAAAAACAAATTTAGATCAAACAAGAGATAGAGAGCATTATGATATGTAAAATGGATAATTTTTATTACATTAAATTGAAAAAAATTTTTTTTGCACAAACAAAGCCAATGCAACCAAGATTAGAAGGGGAACAGAAAACTGGGATGTAATTTTTACAGTCAGTATCTCTGATAAAGACCTAATTTCTAAAATATATAAAGAACTGAGTAAAATTTATAAGAATACAAGTCATTCCTCAGTTGATAAATGGTCAAAGGATATGAAAAGGAAGTTTTTGGATGAAGAAATTAAAGCTATCTATAGTCATATGAAAAAAATTCTCTAAATCACTTTTTATTAGAGAAATGCAAATTAAAATGTCTCTGAAGTACCACCTCACACCTATCAGATTGGCATATGTGACAAAACAGGAAAATGATAAATGTTGAAGAAGATGTGGGAAAATTAGAACACTAATGCATTGTTGGTGGAGTTGTGAACTGATCCAATCATTCTGGAAAGTGATTTGGAAGTATGCCCAAAGGGCTATAAAACTGTGCATAGCCTTTGATCCAGCAATATCACTTCTAGGTCTGAATGTTAAAGAGATCATAAAAAAAGGAAACAGGATCCATAAATACAAAAATATTTATAGCAGCTCTTTTTGTGGTGGCAAAGAATTGGAAATTTAAGGGATGCCCATCAATCGGAGAATGACTGAACAAGTTGTGGTATATAAATGTAATGGGATACTATTGTGCTATAAGAAATGATGAGCAGGTGGACTTCAGAAAAACCTGAAAGGACTTATATGAACTTACACTGAGTGAAGTGAGCAGATCCAGAAGAACATGGTACTCGGTAACAGCAATATTGTGAGATGACCAACTTTGATAAACTTAGCCCTTTTCAGACATGCAATGATCTAAGACAATTCTAAAAGACTCATGATGGAAAATGCTATCCACATCGAGAGAAAGAACTATGGAGTATGAATGCAAATTAAAGCATATTATTTTCTGTTTTTTTGTTTTTGTTTTTTTTTCTTTCTCCATTGTTTTTTACTTTTCTTCTGATTCTTTTTTCACAATGTGACTAATGTGGAAATGTGTTTAATATGATTGTACATGGATAGCCAATATCAGATAGCACGCTCTCTTGGGGCGGGGGGAAGGTGAGGGGAAGAACTTAGAACTCAAAATTATATAAAAGTGAATGTTGAAAACTAAAAATTAGTTGATTAGTTAAATAAAACAAATTTATTTATGTTTGAGAAGAGCAGAAAGACACCAGAACTTACACATAAAATACCATTGGGGCAGAGAAAAAGAGAATATGACACTGTGTCATCACAGAAGGGCAGAGGCTTCTCCCAACGGTTCTCCTGAGGTAAATTTATAGAGGGGGGAAAACATCTCTAGCAGCTTCCTATTTTAATTAATATTTCTTACCAACTGGATAATATTAATTGTTTATTTGTGCTCTAAGAACATGTTTCTGCATCCTCTATATTTTGGTTCTTTGAAACAAGGATTCAAGAATCATACCCTGGTTATGACTCTGAGAATTGTTACCAAGGTTAGGAGTACATGGGTTGACATCTCTGTTAAGACACTAGCATTTATACTTGTTTCTTTTGCATTTGGATCCTATGCAGGGTGTGTTTCATAATAAGGGTAAGCACTTAAACTTAGCATCTATTGTTCTGGTATATGACTCACCTGAGGTAAGCAGAGTCATTGAATAGAATTATCTGTGGAGTTGCATTTACCCAGGAATCTTATATGATATTAGCATTTACTTAAAATACACCTTGTTGAAGGAGAGGTTATAATAACTGCATTTTGTTGTAGTACATCAAGTGGCATTTTTTGTAATCAATGTAATCAATGAATGTAATCAATGTAATACAGCTATATCTTGTATTTTCTGGATGTTTTGGCCAATAATATGACAGTAAAGATATGATCTATTCTGTAATAATAATATTATTATACTAACATATAGCATTTTATGTCTTCTAAATCATTTACATATATCAACTATTTTGAGGACAATATTACTGTTGACTTTTTTCATTCATTTAGTGTCTTTGAGCTATTTTGTAAAACCACACCTCATTGTGTCCAAGATTATCTTCCCTTAAGCATGGATCTCCTCAGTGCTATTTGTCTAGTCTAGCTTCTCTTCATTATGCTATTTTCCTAAGTATCACTGGGGACTAATGTTTTCCAGTCCAAATGTTATGGTTTTTCTGTCACTGTTGTTGAAAATAGATCATGATAAGGACAGTGAAGCACTGATTTAATTTTTTTTCTAGTTACTGTCCTCTTGCCAATGCAATCTCTGGATGCCCTTGGGGTAATGTTTTAGGTGAGTCTTCATTACACAATTTCTGCAGACTTGTGTTCATCTCCACTGCTTTTCAGATGTTTCATGAGGAGATATAGCTTGTAATCTTTCACCATCTTCTTCCACGATGTTTTACAAATAAGCTCATGT
Organism: Vombatus ursinus; assembly: GCF_900497805.2. Classification (NCBI taxonomy): domain Eukaryota; kingdom Metazoa; phylum Chordata; class Mammalia; order Diprotodontia; family Vombatidae; genus Vombatus; species Vombatus ursinus. The sequence goes on along the minus strand of NW_020950792.1, from coordinate 5,046,790 downwards.
TATAAACTATCATTGCCCTTGGTTGCTATGTCTCTAACCTTGTCATGAAGTTTGAGTATTTGCAAGGTAAGATGGTTTGGGGGTTATTTAAGCTCTGAATTGTAGAAATAGATTTATATCAGTCAAAATTCTGCTGGTAACATGATAGTAGAGCTTGATATTTTTGGCATTGATGGCTTATTGAAATTGCTATAATTTCATACAGAGTTATTGTGTCTTTATTTTCTTCTAATTTGATGTTGATATTGACCTTTGCTTTCACGGGTCTAACTGTATACAGATGAATAATTCTGTTGTTATCCCCACATCAATAACCATTTTTTCCTGTCCGATAAGATATGTTTGCTTTCATTTTTATGATGTTGTTTGATGATTTCCGTACCTAGGGTATTTGACTCTTTTATTAGAAAACATTCATTATATGTAGGCATGGATTTTCTGAGTAGTTTACAAGTCTTTGTTCTCTTTTTGTTTCCTTATAACTAGAACTTTTAAAATATAAAGATTCAAGCTGTCAACCAATCAAGAACTATTTTTGAATGCCTACTATAGTTTTAGGCCACTGCTGGCTAGTCTTTATGTTTTATTTAACTACCAACTAGTATGTGACAAAAAAATTCAAAAGGCAGTGTTGTACAGAGAAAGGGGCACTTGCCTTATATTTAGAAGACACCTGGTTTCTGTCCCCAGTTCTGTCACTTACTTGTAGTGTGACTCTGGACAAATCAGTTCATCCTGAGACTGAGTTTCCTCTTCTGAAAAATGGGAATAATCATAATTCAATTCACTTAACAGTGATTTGCTTGGGGGGAGGTGAGCAAGAAAAAACAATTTATAAAACTTAATCTCATATATTGCAAAATACTATGAATCATGCACTTGAAATTTAAAAACTTCTCTCAAAGTTTAACCTCTTTGATTAACTTATGCCCTTTGTCCATTTAAGATAGAGAAAAAGTACTGATTTTTTTTTCTCAGTTTTTACAGCTATGGTCACAAACACAAATAAAGAGTGACTGAAAATTGTTGTTCTGAGCAAGAAGTGCAAAAATGATAGTAAGAATTTGTTGCAAGTGATATAAAAACTGCTTTAATTAACTCCAGTTAAAAAGGATTAAATCGTTCTACTGAAGCATTCAACCATAACAATAAATTGCAACTTCTAAATAACGATTTTTGCTAACAGTATTTAAATAAATCTCCCAGCAGTAACTCTAAGCTATAATAATTTTAATAGCTACTGTTTCCCCCCCCTTTCATCTTGGTCTTATTAGTAAGGTATACTACATCTCTGGCACTTGACTCAATTTCACCTTCACCCATCCAACAGTCCCTTGAGATAGGGAAATTTTGATCACTATGCTAAGAATTATACCATGACCTGAATTTCATTTAGTTTAAAATAGAGAACTCCTAAACCAAGAGAGTTACATGCTGTCTTACACATACAGGTTTGAAGGTTAGATGTACTAGTTGATTCTGTATTTTTAAATGCTAAATATGAATTATAAGCTAGTATTGTTGAGAGAAAGAAAAAAAAAATCCTTCCTCTCTTTTCTAACACAGAGAATTATGATTTATGCAGAGCTGCTTGGACCTTCTGTTTGTTGAGTGAGAACATAGATTCAACAGGCCACTTGACACTGTCCTAATGATAATTGTGTTGCCATGTTGTTGTTTTTTATAAACATCATTAATCTCCTTGATTTTAATGGTGTTGGTTTGTTCTAAGGTGAATTTTTTGGGGTCCTTGATTAATTGGTGTCATTACCATTAAACTGCCCTGATTAAACATCTGTTTAAATACTACCCAATAAAGGTATATTTCCTTCATTTTTATATATCAGATTATTAACACTTTGACATACTGTTCTCAGGATGCCATAGTTAAAATTAGCAAACACTCAAGACTGACAGCAATGAATACAAAAGTCATTTTTGAAATTCTCGCATCCTCTTGTCTCAGTGCTGGCATGTTATAATCAAAAACAATGATAACGATTACTTATATACTCTTTTGATTTTGAATTTTGCCATAGGCAATAGCATGAAAAAAATAAAATTAATTACTTTAGAATAACTTACCTTTTCTAAAATTGCTATTAATAGAAAATTCCTATTTCATAAGGAGAAATGCCTTTGATCTTCTCGTTAAAAGGAAACCTACATTTAAAAGCTTCTAAAATTGCTTACAAGGTAATGAACTTCTTTATTCTATATTCTAGCTTCTATATTCTACCATGAATTGTTTCCCAACAACTTCAAGTATGTTTTAGCATGTTTGCATGCTACTAACACAGAGACAAGAAAAATTTTACAGAGGTGAACTGAATGGTTATTGTGTGGGCTATACATCACATTTGTTTTGCCTGACCCAAGAGTCCACAAGTAAGAATAATGAAGGATATAGTGGAGTGGCAGATTTAATACTGAAAACTTCCTAAAAAATTAGAGATACACAAAAGTAGAATGGGAAACCTAAGAAAGTAGTATAGTCCTTATTACGGATCATCATCAAGGGGAGCTTGGATGACCACTTTTCTGCCCTGGGTTCCCTCATAGCATTGATTTTCTGTGATTATGTTTCTCTCAGAATGTGAACATTATACAAAGTAACAATCTTATATTTTTTAAAAAACTGCTTAAAATTCGACTCTCATTGAAATGATGAATAAATGAAAAGCATCGTCACATAAGAGAAAGAATCTTGGATTTAGTGTTAGGATATGTATATTTAAGCCTGAATCCTTCCACTTAATTATCTGTGTGATCTTTGGTAGTTATGATAACTAGCATATAAATAAATATACATATATATATGTGTGTATGTATAGCATTTTAAGGTTTGGAAAAATGCTTTACAAACATAATTCTCGCAACAACTCTATGAAGTAGGTTCTATTATCACCTCCATGTTAAAGTTGAAGAAATGGAGGTTAAAAGATTCATTAACTTGCTTAGAGTCAATAGCTAGTAAATATCTGAGGTCCAGTTTGAATTCAGGTCTCCCTTATTCAAGTTCCAGTGTTCTATCCACTATGACACCCTAGTAAATGATTTTCCTTATTGGAGTCTGTTTTGTCACCTGTAAAAATTAAAGTCATCAACATTTGTCATACCTATGAAGGGAATAGAAGCAATAGAAGCCGTGGAAAGGTTCTTGAGGAGGAAAGCTCAAAACCAAGGTGAGTTAGGAATCTAACTTTGGCAGCAGAATGCATATTTCAATAGAGGAAACAAATTAGAAAGTAAATTAAGTGGTTATTGCAATAGTGATGCATTAGAACAGGTAATGAGAATATGAACTGGGGAACAGAGGAGTTGATTGTGAAAGAAAAGAGACACGTTTTTATAAGTGTCAAAGATGATAGAATCCATAGGGAACCTGAATGACTGCAAACAGATGACATCCTGACCACTGGCTATGTCAAGAGTCAAGAGGTTAAGACAGAGAGTAAAATCAAAAATAAAAACCACTGGCTATTACCCTTTCCCCATCCCCAATATACTCTCTCCACTTCAAGCTAAGGGACCAAATTTTTGCCCCAAAGATCCACAGTTATTCTCTCAGCAACACCCCAGGTTACAACAAACTCATTCTTCATAAATGAAAACCCAATGTTAGTATTAAATTTATCTTTTCTGTAAGACTTACAGAAACATTCATATGACTAAACAATGACTTATTAATCCCTCAGAGGACACGAATCAACCCTGTTCTGGAAGCTGGAGATTCTAACCTCTACAACCAGTGAGCTAATCCATCACCTAACAGGACCCCTATACTCTCATACCATAGTTAAATGCATACACACAACTACATGTGTAGGTCAAGCAAACTTTTATAGAAAGAGAAAAAGTCAGGAAACATTTTAATACATGACAAGAAAATCAATTGCAAAAGAACGCACCTGTTAAAGAATAAGCAATTAGACAGGACAGGAAAGCTGGATAGAGATGGTTCAATTTCTCCTCATATCCCATAAGGCATTTTCAATCTTACTGGAGCCTCAGCCAAAAAGGCAAACTGCCACAATTGGCATTGGTCTCTCTTTCTCTCTTATAATCACCATTATATTTCTCTGTCTTCTGTCCTTGGATCTAAGAGGAAAAAAAACACTGCATTGCCACAATTTCTTTTGTTTTTCTACCAATAGCTTTATCTCAGCTATTGCTCTCTGCTGGGGAAGGGAGAGTAATTGCTACTACCTCTCTTCCCATTGTCCTTTTGCCCCATCTCCCAGTCCCAAACTTTTTGTAGACACGTCAAAATCTCCTACAATTCAGTTCACTCTTTTCAGTACCTTCTAAGCTCAGCAGACTAATAAATATGCTAATATTATGGGGAAAGGAAGAATGCTAATATCAAGAGATAAACAGAAAAACTACACTATGAAGAAAGGTACCATGGATAATGAAACAAAATAATCACTATAGGTATGCAGGTGTATACATAAATTGACTAGTATGAGAGTTCCAGATGCAGAGTAAGTTTATACTGGGATCAGTTTTAGGTATATTTACTGTGGTAAAGAATCTGTAGCTTCCAAAGGCTAACTGAATTTTCCACAGACTTAGCATAGTAACACTAATATTGCTAATGGAATTACATAATGAAAGTATAATATGACAAATTTTAAAGTAACCATGAACTTTACCCAGTAATGTTATTATTGAATATGATAAAATGGACAATTTAAAAAATAATTTTATGCATCTTTTTTTGTAATGGCAAAAAACAACAGCAGCAACAACAAATAACAAAAACCCTTAAAACACATAATTGCAAATGTCTAAGAAATCCAATGTACAAGCAGTACAATAGAACACTAAAGGTGCACTGAAAGTCAGAATGAAAAATATGAATATTATAAAAATATGCAAAGACTTTCATAAAGTAAAACAAAACATCTTTAACTATGTAAATGGAAAGTACATACACAATTCTAATGGTATCTAAACAAATAAAAAGAATAGAAAGACATTGTTATTCATATTTGGAACATTGTAAACACTCAATAAATGTTTATTGATCAATTGAAAGATCTTTTTAGATTTAGCTAGTTATAGAAGTAAATTTAATTTATTTTGCTATTTTTAAAATTAGGAGTAAACAGTCAAAAATATGGACTGTTTTATATGTGTGTGTGTACATATATATGTATATATACATATATGTATGTATGTATATGGTTTATATGAAACCAGTATTTATAATCATATTTTCCAATTTTGGACAAGACAGTGGGAGGACAACTCTCTGTATTCCTTATCTATCTGACATGCAGTGAAAGGCATAACATACTGCTTAAATACTACGTACATGCATGTTTCATATCTACTAGCTTGATAAAATACAATAATTTGCTGGTTTTTGCCCTGCTATGTTCTATAACCCTTAGAGGTCTTCACTGACTTCCAAACCTAGTCTAATAACCACCACTGAGTACTCTTCTCTGAAAAACAAATTCTAAGTGTTAGAGATAATGCATGAATAACTTGCAGGCTTGTTCTTACTCTCTGATGCTTTTTTTTCTTTTAACTACTCCTCACATCTATTCTTCGGAGCAGACATCAATCGTTCACATGGTTCAGATGGGTAGAATTGCACAGCCTTGCATGCTCAATATACAACTCACTCAGCTTGCTCACAACACACACAGAGCAGGGAGTCCAAAACTTTAGAGCTTCTTTTGATTAGAGAACAATTAATTTTCCAGCCTAGAGGCATGTCTTCTCTACAGCCAAAAATAATCCAAAATATTTTGCTAAAATGTTTTGTAAGGGCAATATGACAAACTATTGTGAATTTTCATGGGCTACAGCTGACTCATTTCCTAAAATTTGTGGGGGTTTTTTTCCACTGAGTAAATATATCAAGAAAATAAGTTAAGCTCTACTCAATAGAATATGATTCCCATCTAGCTTCTGACCTGCATTGCTTATAAGATTAGTAAAGCAAGGGGCAAGGAAAAAATACAAAATAAATTTAGCTGTCAATCCCTATCACAGAATCACTAAAGGAGAATTATGCGTATCAACTGCACTAATTTCATCCTAGAAATCGATCAGATTGCCACCTTGATCATCAAGGGAACCATCTCTACTGAAGCAAAACAAATTTAAATTCTTATAATGATGAGGCAGAAGTTGAATTCTTCATTAGGTTATTTCACTGCACAAGAATTTCTGTATTTCTCTTTGTAAGGGAAATGCTAACCACTGCTGTTAATGCTAACTCTGGCAATAAATAATGATTTTTCTTCTTTAAGTTCTCTTTTGCCATGTCCAAACATTTTCTTCCCAACAAAGTAATTTTTAAAATAAATTAATCACATTAAGTTGGTGTAGATGATTGAACTGAACCCATTGGAACAGTAGCTTGACTAAACATAGTAGGAGTTCATAATTGGAACATATGACTACTTTCTCTCCCTTCTTCAGCCCATTCTCTGCACAGTTGCCAAAGTTATACTCCTGGAGGGCAGATCTATGTCACTCTCCTGCTCAATAAGCTCTAATGTCTCACAAAGGTCTTTAGTATAAAATAGTCTCCTCTGGTTACTATTTAAAGTTCTTCACAATCTGGCTCCAGACTCTTTCTAATTTGTGGACCTTTGTTCTGTGGAAGAATTTATTGGCAAAGAAGAGAGGATAACGTACCTATTTTAATATACCAGGGCTAACCTGACTAAAGATTAAAACAAAATGAGACATTTGTAGTAATTTAACAATTGTCAAAAGGAAGTATGCTTATACATATATAGGGAAGGACATTCAGAGCAGGGAAAGGATAATCAGTCAAAGATACAGCATTTATTCAATTGAGCAATTCTCTGGCTATGTAACATAGTGGTGCTCCCTACTCAGAGATCAGAGAAATTCTGGAGTTTCTTAAGTCTCTATGAACTCTGGTGACCAGAATGTTACAACATGGAACTGAGTCTTAATCCCTGGGACAATTATATATTGTCTATCAAGAAAAAAAACTAGCTTACCCACCATGATAGTGAACACTAGTTGATAATTCTACAACTTCAACTACCAAAAATTATCTACTCTTCCAAATGATCACCACTTGAGGTTAAACCCTCAGCACCTCTCACCTACATTATTCTAATGGCCTCCCTTACTCTAGTATCCCTATCTTGTAATAATCTAAACTAATTTTCTCCACTCCCCAGTCCATTCTACACACACACACACACACACACACACACACACACACACACACACACAAAAGAGAGAGAGTGAGAGAAAGAGAGAGAGAGAGAGAGAGAGAGAGAGAGAGAGAGAGCAAACAGATGGTTATTCTAAAATACAGGTCTGATCATGCCACTCCCTTCCTTAAGAAATTCCAGGGACTCCATCTTGTCTCCAGACAAAATACAAACTCTTCTGTTTGACATTTGAATGTCTTTATAATCAGACTTAATTTGTTTTTCCAAGCTAATTACATATTATTCCCCCTCATAACTCCATGTTCTAGCCACACTGGTCAACTCTTTTATTAAAATAAATTTTTATTGATGATGTTTATTTTCACAACATCTAAATTTCTCCCCCATATCCATCCCCCCCACATAATAATCATCACAAAAAAGAGAGAAAGATCTATTTAAAAACTCAACAATATAAAGAGAAAAAAAATCTGAAAACTTAAGCAATGTTCCATGATATGAACCTTCCACCTCTACAAAAGAATGGGAGATGTTTTCTTCTGATATCTCTTCTTGGGACCATGATTATTCTTTGTAATTTTCTAGCATAATTTTCTTTCTTTTTGTGGTTATTTTCCATTTGCATTATTTTCTTTTAGTTTGTTTACTTGTTTATTTTTTCTAGTTTATTTTTGTAAATAGCATTTTATTTTTTCCAATTACATGTAAAGATAGCTGTCACCATTCACTTTTATAAGTTTTTTAAGTTTAAAATTGAGTTTAAAATTTTTCTCCCTAACCCCTCCTCAAGATGGCAAGCAATCTAATATAAGCCATACATGTGCAGTCATGGAAACATATTTCCACATTAGTAATGTTGTGAAAGAGGAAACAGAACAGAAGGGAAAAGACACAAAAACAAACTAAATATGAAAATAATATGCTTCAATCTGCTTTCAGATTCTATTGCTCCTTCTCTGGATGTGAAAAGCATTTTCTGTCATGAGTCTTTGTGAATTATCTTGGCTGATTATACTTCTGAGAAGAGCTAAGACAGTCACAATTGATGATCACACAGTGTTTCTATTACTGAGTACAATGTTCTCCTGGTTCTGCTCACTTCACTCACCATCAATACATGTAAGTCTTTCTAGGTTTTTCTGAAAGCCAACTGCTCATAATTCGTTATAGCAAAATAGTATTACATTACATCTATACACCAAAACTTATTCAATCATTTCCCAATTGATGGGCATTACCTCAATTTCCAGTTCTTTGCCACCACAGAGGGAGCTGCTATAAATATTTTTGTACATGTGGGTCCTTTTCCCATTTTTGCAATCTCTTTGGGATACAGCCCTAGAAGTGCTATTGCTGGGTCAAAGGGTATGCATGTTTTTATAGCCCTTTGGGCGTAGTTCCAAATTGCTCTCCAAAATGGTTAGATCAGTTCACAACTCCACCCACAATACATTAGTGTCCCAATTTCCCCACATCTTCTCCAACATTTATCATTTTCCTTTTCTGTCATATTAACCAATCTGATAGTTGTGAGGTTGTACCTCAGAGGTGTTTTAATTTGCATTTTTCTAACCAATAGTGATTTAGAGCATTTTTTCATCTGACTATAGATAGCTTAATTTTTTTCATCTGAAAACTGCCTGTTTGTATCTTTTGAACATTTATCAGTTGGATAATGACTTGTAATTTCATAAATTTGACTCAGTTTATTTGAGAAATGAAGTCTTTATCAGAGACACTGGCTATAAAAATTGTATCCCAGTTTTTTGCTTTCCTTCTAATCTTGGTTGTGTTGATTTTGTTTATGCAAAAACATTTTAATTTAATGTAATCAAAATTATCCATTTTGCAATGTTCTCTATCTTTTGTTTGTTCATAAATTCTTCCCATCTCCATTAATCTGACAGGTAAACCATTTCTTGCTCTCCTAATTTGCTTATTGTATTACCCTTTATGTCTAAATCAGGTACCCATTTCAACCTTAACTTGATATATGGTGTGAGATGTTAGTCTATGCCTACTTTCAGCCCAACAGTTTTTGTCAAATAATGAGTTCTTATCTCAAAAGTTGAAGTCTTTTGCTTTATCAAACAGTAGATTACTATAGTAATTGACTACTGTGTCTTATGTACCTAATCTATTCCACTGATCCACTATACTGTTTCTTAACCAATACCAAATAGTTTTGATGATTGCTGCTTTATAATTTAATTTTAGATCTGGTATGGCTTGGCTACCTTTGCGTTTTATCCACATTAATTCCTTTGATATTCTTCACTTTTGTATTACCAGAAGAATTTTATTATTTTTTCTAACTCTATAAAATATTTTTGTTATTTTAATTGGTATGCCACTGACTAAATAAAATAATTTAGGTAGAATTGTCATTTTATAATATTAGCTTGGACTATCCATGAGCAATTGAATTTTTCCAATTGCTTAGATCTGACTTTATTTGTGTGAAAAGTGTTTTGTAATTGTGTTCATATAGTTCCTGGGTTTGTATTGGCAAGTAGACTCCCAAATATTTTATATTGTCTCCAGTTACTTTGAATGTAATTTCTCTTTCTAGCTTATTCTGCTGGGCTTTGTTTGTAATATATAAAAATGCTGATAATTTATGTGAGTTAACTTGCAAATCCATCTGGCCCTGGAGATTTTTGCTTAGAGAGTTCATTTATGGCTTGTTCAATTTCTTTTTCAAAAATGGGGTTAAGTATTTTATTTCCTCTTCTATTAACCAGGGAAATTTATATTTTTGTAAATATTCATCTGTTTTACTTAGATTGTCAAATTTATTGGCATATAGTTTGGCAAAATTGTTCCTAATTATTGCTTTAATTTCCTCTTCATTGGTGGTGAAGTCACCCTTTTCATTTTTGATGCTGACAATTTGGTTTTCTTCTTTTTTTAATCAAATTAACCATAGGTTTATCTATTTTATGGTCCCCCCCAAAACCACCTCTTAGTTTTATTTATTAGTTCAATAGTTTTCTTATTTTCAATTTAATTAATTTATCCTTTGAGTTTCACAATTTTTAATTTGATGTTTGAGAATTTTTAATTTGTTCCTTTTTTAGCTTTTTTAATTGCATTCCTGATTCATTGATTTGCTCTTTTCTATTCTATTCATGCAAGCATTTAGAGATATAAAATTTCTCCTAAGTATTGCTTTCAATGCATCCCATAAATTTTACCATATTGTATCATTGTTGTCATTCTCTTTGAGGAAATTATTGATTGTTTCTATGATTTGTTGCTTGATCCACTCATTCTTTAGGATTAGTTTATTTAATTTCCAATTAATTTTTAGTCTATCTTTCCATGGCTTTTTATTACACATAATTTTTACTGCACATTAATCTGAAAAAATGATGCATTTAATATTTCTGCTTTTCTACATTGGATTGTGAGGTTTTTATGACCCAACAAATAGTCAATTGCCATGTAGGTATCATGTACCACTGAATAAAAAGGATATTCCTTTCTATCCCCATTCAATTTTCTCCAGAGGTCTATCATATCTAACTTTTCTAAAATTCTATTCACCTCCTTAACTACTTTCTTATTTATTTTGTGGTTAGATTTATCTAGTTTGAAGCAGGGTGGGGGGTTGAAGTTCCCAAGTAGTACAATGTTATTGTCTATTCCTTCCTCTAATTCACTTAACACTTGGTGCATATTTGTTTAGCATTTATATTACTTCATTTTCTTTGGTACCTTTTAGCAAGGTTTCCCTCCTTGTCACTTTAAGTAAATCTATTTTTGCTTTTGCTTTGTCTGAGATCAGGATTATTACCTCTGCTTTTTTATTTCAGTTGAAGCATAATGTATTCTGCTCCTGCCTTTTACCTTTACTCTATGTGTGTCTCTCTGCTTCAAATGTATTTCCTGTAAACAACATATTTTGGGATTCTGGTTTTTAATCCACTTTGCTATCTGCTTCCATTTTATGGGAGAGTTCATCCCATTCACATTCACAGTTATGATTACTAACTCTGCATTTCCCTCCATCCTGTATTCCCCTGTTCATACTTTCCTCTTTCTCCTTTCACCCTGTCCCTCTTCACCAATGTTTTGCTTTTGACCACTGCCTCCCTCAATCTGCCCTTTTTCCCTCCCCCTTTTTTCCCCTTGACCCCCTATTTCTTTATAGGTAAAGATAGATTTCTTTAACCAACTGAGTGTGGATACTGTTCCCTCTTTGAGTCAAATCCAATGACAGTAAGGTTCAAACAATGCTCAGCCCCTCCCTTCTCTCCCTTTACTGTACTAGGCCTTTCTTGCCTCTTCATGTGATATAATTTACCCCATTCTGCTTACGCCCACCCTTCATCTTCACCCAGTACAAACTTGGGAGAGCTCTGACAACTTCCTGTCTTTCCTCCACTATCTTGGCTTTGTCACTATTGCATCATTATTGTGAATATTGTTACCTCGGCTCTACTCACTTTACTCTTCATTATTTCATCTATGCCTTTCTTTTCTTCTCTGTATTTTTTTTCATATGACATGGTCATATTACATTACATTCCTGCACTATTTGTTTAGCTATTTCCTAGTGTATGAGTATTTTCTTTGCTTCTAGTTCTTTGATATTACAAAAAGGGTTACTAAAAATACTTAGGAGTTCAAGGGAACTTTCTTCTTTCAGTTACTTCCTTGGAGTTTATTCCTAGTAATGGAATCTCTGGGTCAAAGTATATGAGCATTTTGGTGACTTAATTTGCATAACTTCAAATTGTTTTTTAAATTGTCATACTAATTCATAACTCAACAAACAATGTACTACATTGGTTAAGTTTCTAACCCTCCAACACTGACTATTCCAATATTTTCATTACTTTACTGAAGAGTGTGAGAGAAAAACTCTAGGTTATTTTTATTTGTATTTCTTTTATTCATGACTTGGAGCATTCTTTCATATGGTTTTAATAGTTTTCAATTCTTCTTTTGTGAATCTTTACCTTATATACCTTAACTACTTATTTATTACACTTATTTATTAAAAACTTGTTTACCTATGTAACTGCTTAATTATTAACTACCTACTGGATTTTGGTCTTATATATTTTTGTTGTCTCCATATCTTGGTTACCAAGCTTATATTGGACACAAAGATTTTTACTTACTTGGCTGCATGCTTTATCTTAGGTATGTTAATTTTATTTGTCATCTTGACCTTGATCTTCCTTACATGCAACCTTCCTTCTCTTGTCTTTATGTCTTTACATAGACTCTTCTACTTTGTCTCTTGGAATCCCCAGATCTCCTCAAATCTCTGCTCAAGTGCTATATATTTTTTGTTTAGCTTTGCACATATTATTTATTCCCTGTAGAACAAAAACTTCATGATTGGATTTTTGTTTTTGAATTCTCAATATCCTGCTGGCAACATGGTAGTTACTTAATATATGTTAGCTGAATCAAATGATATATAAAACAATATTGCATGCCCAAGGGGCTATAAAAATGTGACCCAGCAATAGCACTTGTAGGGCTGTATCCCAAAGAGATCAGAAAAATGGGAAAAGGACCCACATGTACATAAATATTTACAGCAGCTCTTTCTGTGGTGGCAAAGAATTGAAAATGGAGGGGGATGCCCATCAACTGGAGAATAGCTGAACACATTGTGGTATATGAATATAATGGAATACTATTGTATTATAAGAAATGATGAGTAAACTGACTTCAGAAAAACCTGGAAAGATTTGTATGGACTGATGCTGATTGAAATGAGCAGAACCAGGAGATTGTTGTACACAGTTAACAGCCACATTGTGAGATGACTAACTTTGGTAGACTTAGCTCTTCTCAGCAATGCAAGGATCTAAAACATCTCCAAAAGTCTCTTGATGAAAAATGCTATCCCTATCCAGAGAAAGAACTATGGAGTTTGAATGCAGATAGAAGCATACTATTTGCTCTTTTTTTTCTTCTGTTTTGTTTTGTTTCTTTTTTTCTTGTGGTTCCTCCTATTGGTTCTAGTTCTCCTCTACAACATGACTAATGTGAAAATATGTTTAATAGGAATGTATATGTCAACCCTATATCAGACTGCACACAGTCTTTGGGAGGGAGATGGGAAGATAGGGGTAGAAAATTTTGGACTCAAAAGCTTATGGAAGTGAATGTTGAAAACTAAAATAAATTAATAGAATTTAAAAAAAATATTGCTTATTAAAGCAAGCAGAAAGATCAGAGTAACAGTATTGACTGTACCCAGCAAAATGACTTGATCACTATGACTTGTTCACAGAAATGATGAATTTTTTTTTCAATTTAGCAAACATTTGGGATATTTGGCCTTGAAAGTTAATTTAGAGTGAGGGAAAAATTTTAATGCAATTTTTTAAAACTTTGGGAGCTGGTGTTTGTTATACAAATTAAATTTTAAAAATTGAAGATAAGAAGAAAGAACTATGTAACCCCCACTGCCAAAATTTGGAAATTCCTGATTTCTGACCTCTTATTACATCCTTCTAGTTTGTAGTTTCTGCCAAGTGGCTTGCCTTCCTACTGTTTCACTAATTGTAAAATGGGTAAAATAATTACTTCACAATTATGTTGCATATTAATTAGTTAATGTCTATGAAACACTTGGAAGGTAGAAAGTCCTAATGGTTATTGTTGTTTGGAGAATGAAAGCATCTCCAACAAAGCATGGTAAAGGAGTTCCCATGTTGCAATAAATCCCCAGTGAGACTGCTATTTGTTTAAATGCCTTTGCTAAGTGGTTGCAACTGAGAACATTAACTTTGCTTTCATAGCCATTTTCTTAATGTTACATAGCAACTTTGCTTAGAAAAGACCCATTTCACATCTCCATAGCCTAAGGAGCATCATTTATAGTGAAATTACATGTGATTGCCTAGCAAGGGAAGAGTTAATGTTATGTTCTTTGGAGCCATTGCTAAGTTTTCTAAGACTTCTTAGACAATTGTGTGTACTTAATGAATATTTCCAGAAACTTAATAAGAGGAACCACATTGAGGAAGGAAACATTTGGTCTGAATCTTTTTGGAATCCCCAGTAAAGTTCTTTTGCATGTGGAATATCATTTTGCAAAATATTAAATTAACATTTTTGTTACCATGTCTATCAAACACACAAAGTAGTCAAGAGTTTTAATTGCTTAGTATCATCACTATATTACACCACTAGACATCAATTATTTAACCATTTGAGGGTTTCTGTCTGATTTATTTGACTTTTTAGTAGATATTGGGACTGCATATGTACTAACTTTTATGAGACAATTTGTGAACCAAATTAAACCTAAAGTGACAAAAACTAAAATGTATCCAATCTTGCTATCCTCTGATAGCTAAAGAGTAATCCCTAAGATTCCACACAGTGAAAATCTCTGTATGCAAGAGAGTATATGTTCAGTTTTCACGGTTTTAGTACATATATGTTAGTCATGGTAGAATGATACAACAGAAGCATTAAATAACATATTTGCCCTCACAGAATGTAGCTTTTTGCTTTTACTCAAGGGTGATATTTGCTCTTTCAGTGAACAAATCTTTAATGGGCACTACTGTGCACAAGGTGTTTCTGCTAAGTACTATACAAGATCAAAAAATGAATAACAATCTATTTCTGCCCTCAAGGAGCTTACAATGTGATATGGGAAATGAAACATACACAGAAATTAATATAAGCTGAAACATATTAAAAGTATAAGCAATGCACCAAAGAGTAGTTATAACTAGTGCTAATGGTTTTCTTTTTTTATCAGCATGCATGAATGAGGCTGAAAATAACTACTGGTGATGATGATGATGTTGATGATGATAGCTAACCTTTTTGTAGTGCTTAGTATACACCAGGCACTGGTCTAAGTGCTTTACAAATACTGTGGAATTTAAGACTCACAACAACCCTGGGAAGTAGGTGCTTTTATGATCCTCATTTTACAGATGAGGAAACTGAGGCAAATAGCAGTTAAGTGATTTGCTCAAGGTCAAGCAGCTATTAATATGTGAAGATGAATTTATATTTGGGTCTTTCTGATACCAGGCTCAGAACTTTCCACAGCATCAATTAGTTCTTTCTAAGCAAGCCTTTTCAACCAGAGTATATATCTTTCCCATGCCCTTTCTGGTTATATAATAGCTATCTTATGTAAATGTAATTGCTGTTGACCTATAACCTCTTCATTGCAAAGGCAATCTGATGATGACTTGACCCAAAAAGTCATTCCATGTCATATTTATTGAGGTCAGCCATGTTGTTATTGTTATCCAGTGGCTTATGGCTGGTATGTCATGATCCCTCTCCCCCCAAAAAAGAAGAAAAAACTACATGAAAGGACTAAAGTAGAGGAAAAACTCCCCGAACCAGTATGTAAATGAGGGCTAATATTAAGGTTGTGCTCTGTGATTTGTGGGGCATCTAGTGGATAGAATGCTGGGTCTGGAGTCAGGAAAATGAGCCTTCCTGAATCTAAATCTGGCCTCAGATACTTAGCTGTGTGACACTGGGCAAGTCACTTAACCCTGTTTGCCTCAGTTTTCTCATCTATAAAATGAGCAGAGAAGGAAATGGCAAACCACTACAGTATCTTTGCCAAGAGAACCCTAAATGGCATCATGAAGACTCAGGCATGACTGAAAACAAGTGAACAACAACAACAACAATGTGATTTGAATTTGTGTTTCATTCTCTTCTTCCTTTTTATAATTGTTCTTCCTTCTACCCTTACACATGTACTCACAAGGCCCCAGAAAGGAATCTGGCTATCAATTCCCAAATCTCACATCATACAGACGAGACAGCAGAGACTTAGCATGGATAAGAACTTTTCTTCAGTCATCCCCCATGTTTGTGTCTGCCTCTGACCCAAAGTTCTTTCCTCTGTAACAGCTATGTCCCCATGAAATTAGCAAAGAGGACCAAGTTACTTATTGTTGTACGTAAGACCAAAGCTGAGTTTTTTGTTAGTCATTTCAATTCTAGTGCACTGAATTGTGCTAGCTTCTGTGACTAAGGATATACCTTGACTGTGATACTTTTAAAGAAAGTAGAGAAGATATGTGGGGTAGGTTGTAGTTTCATGGCTATATAAAAGGTTGTGTCCTGATACTTTTTCATATGTGATGGGAATGTTTTATTACTAGCACACTAAGTTTTATCTTTTTCCTGAACATGCTAATTGCTCTGACTTTTCTATTTATGAGTTCATTTATACCATTCAAGATTAGTGTGCTATTCAAATTACGTAACTCAGTAACGGTGTTTAGTCTTTGAATGAGAGTAGAAATATTTTATTCTGATTATTTCATAACCTCAGTAATATTTATCTTATACTAATGTGATTATTTTTAACATGGCTATCCATTTCTCTCATGTGTTAATTATAAAATTATTCAAGGCCTACTGTGAGCTGGATTCTGTGTTAAGCATTGGGGATACAAAAAAGGTTAAAGACAATTCTTGCTCTCAAGGAATTTTCAGTCTAACGGGAGAAATCACACAAAACAAATATGTTTAAATAAGATATATGCAGGACACATTGGAGATAATCAGCAGAGAGAAGGCTCTAGCATTAAGAAGGATTGGTAAAAGATTGTTTTAGGGAGTGGGATTTTCACTGGAACTTGAAGGAAGTCAGGATGTAGAGATGAAGAGGGAAAGTATTCTAGGCATAGAGGACAGCTAGTGAGTGTAATGGAGTCAGAATATGGAGTGTATTGTACAAGAAAAAGCAAGGATGCCGCAGTTATTGAATCATGGAGTATGTGGAGGTGAGCAAGATGCAAGAAGACTGGAAAGGCAGGAAAAATTCAGATTCTGAAGGACTTTGAATACCAGATCTTTTTTTTTTTTTTATTCTGAGATAATGGCATGGTACTGGACTTTATTAATAGGGGAGAAGTGACATGGTCAGACTTGAACTTAAGAAAGATCAGTTTGACAGCTACATGGAGAATGGACTAAAATAGAGAAAGACTTGAGATGGGGAAACTAAGCAGACTATTAAAATAGTCTAAGTATAAAGTGAGGAAGGCCTTTACCAGAGTTGTGGCAGGGTCAGAGAGAAGAAGGGATATGTATAAGAGATATTACAAAGGTAAAATCATAGTGAATTTGCAACAAATTGGATAAGTGGGGAGTGTGAGAAAGGATGAAGACTTAAGGATGCCACATAGGTTGTGAGCCAAGATGACTTGGAGAGTTGTGGGTTCTGTCAGTAGTAAAGGGGAAGGGGCATTTTATGGGGATAATATTGATATACCTTTGACAACCATTATCAACAGACTTTGTAGATGGGCATCCATTCCAAACTTCTGACCTCATAGTGAACTGAAAGATTTTCTAGAAGACAGGAAATAGAACCCATCAGCCTCTATGTTCATTGTTATAAACAGTATTCCTCAGTACTTCAGTGGCTTTATTAATATTGTCATTTTTAATATTCATTCCACCAATGTACATCACATCCCCTCTGTGCCGTTTTATACTTATGATTGTTATTTCTATGCTTTCATACATAACAGATATATCTCCACATATCTGAGGTCACCCTTATATTCATTCAATAGTTCATTTCACTTTTCCTTTCATTGAATGCAAAACTTATGGGTTAAGAGTCCGAATATGTTGGGTCTACTACCATTAAAGCTAAGAACAGATCACTGTTGAAACACTGGCAAATCTGTTCTAATTTTCTATTATTTGTTGTCTTCTCAATTTCATTTACAAATATACTTTGGTTGATCTTGTTTATTCAGTTCTGTTGGCAGCTAAATAGTCCAGTGATTAGAGTACTGGGACTGGATTCAGGAAGACCTGAGTTCAAATTCAGTCTCAGATATGTACTAGCTATGTGACCCTGGGTAAATCACATAATCGTTTTCTGCCTCAGTTTCCTCATTTGTAAAATGAGGGGTAATAAAGCCCCTGCTACCTAGAATTGTTATAAGAATTAAGTGAAATAAGATTTGTAAATCCCTTTACTCATTCCTTGATATGTAGTGGGTAACTATATAAGAGGTAGCTATTATTATAATTTTTCCCCTGTACTTTTTTCTTTTATGTTGTAGTACTGCTCATAATATTCTGTCAATATTGTATGTTACATTTTTAAAATGAACTTATATTCTAAAAATGATAAGACCTTTGGATGCCATATTTCTCTGCTTACCAAGGAGATCATGTTTGTTGTGTGTTTGTTGTTTTTTTCCCCCAAGTTGTAGTAATTGCCATACATAATCAGGCATTTCTAAAAACTAGTGACAAAGTCATCTTCTTTTCCTTTATCCATTTCCCATATTTCAGTGTTAACAACCTGTTTAAATACACCTTGTTGGAGTTGTAATTACATGCAAGGCTTTTTTCAACTTTACTATTTGTTTGAAGAGGTGTTAATTTTTACTTCTTCAAGTCCTGAAAGATCCAAGTGCACATAGGCAACTACTTTGAAATGAGCTCTGTCAGCAACCACTCATTTCTTGTTACTAAAATATAATCAGTTTCATTCTTGGTGTTGGTGTTTGGTGTTTGACATGTCCAAAACTTTATTTATCTTTCTTTCTAAAGAAAGGATTTTTAATATGCAAGGCTTCTGAACAAACCAAAAGTCTTCTACCTCTTTTGTTTCTATTTTTCAAATAATATTTCCCCCCATTACCCCTTGTGCCCAGTCTTGCAGTCAGCAAATTCCATAACATGTGTTGTTTGGTTTTGGAAGATTCAATTCAGTTAAATTCAACTTTTACTAAGTATTTTCTTCATGCAAGTACTTAATTCTTCTGGGTATTGGGGAAAGAGACAAAAACAAGATAATCTCCACCTTCAAGAAAATTATGAACTACTTGTCAGGGAAAAGGGTAGTGTGTCACTTTGTACATGGACACAAATAAGTATTAAAGGTAATATGAACTGAGAGAGAACATCAAAAAACTAGGAGAGAATCAATAAAGATCTCAGAGAGGAAGTGACACTGGGGCTTTAATGGGTTCTGGAGGTCAAAGAAGAGAAGGTGCTTTCTTAGAAATCCTTGGCAATATTGTAATTTTCCATTTATACCTCTTCACTTTCTAGCCATTAGTAATGGGGACATAATTGCTGACTTCTTCCCCTTAGCTCTACAAAGAATTCAATTCAGCAAGCATTTGTTAAATACATACTATTTGCCAGGCATAGAACTGGGCATAGAAACTACAAAGATGAAATGAAGCAGCCAATACCTTAAGAAGGACTTTACAATCTATTAGGCAAGCTTTGTGGCCTTATTGAATAGGCAGCTTTATCTTATTAATAGGGTTAGGCCTAATGATTGTAAATTCATTTTCCATTGTAAAAGGGCAGTTCCCTGTTCTCTCTACTCTTTCATTGGTACTCAGATCTGCAGTAGAACTTTGAATTAAGAAAGTAAACTTGTGGCTCCAACTTTCTATTGACCAGTTTATAGAAATTCAAATGAGGATGAAAGTATTCATATATTTGTTACCTGACTGCATTCAAACTGACAGAAAGGACAAAGATGCAAAGATCTATTTGTCCCTCTGTCTTTCTCTTTGACTGGCTTAGAGCTAGAAATCCTATGTAGCCTTGTGGCAAGAGCCAAATGGGCAGAGAGAATAAATGTAATTCAAATTGGAATGGAGAATAAATATAACTCTATCCCATTTTCTGAAAGGATTCTGTGCCTTACATAATTGGCATTACCGTTAAGTACTCTGAATTTATTGAAATGATTTTCAGTGGATTTGGATGTTTGCACTGAGCTAGAAATTTCTTTTAAAGTCAATTTGTTTGCTAATTCTTGTTAAATATCTTTCTCCCTTTATCTCTAAAAGAAAATTTTATCTGCTTTGTCAGTAGAATTCAGCCAGACTAGCATACTGTTTTCTACTACTAAAGATACTCAAAGTTATTGGTTGGGTTAGGGAGGGGTCAACTGTCCCTCTAAATATCTCCCTAAATAAGATGATTAATAATTAATAATAAAACCAGAAGAGGAATGAGTATAGTTATAGTAAGGAAGTCTTCCTCCGGTCCTTTTTGTATTTGAATGCTGTCAATGTTATCAACACTTGACCATCTATAGGTTCTCAATCCAACTTCATCGTAACCCTTCCTCCTTTCTCTGTAATTTTTGTATTTTTTTTTTCTGCCAAGACAAAGTTTATTAAAGATCCACCATATTGGCCAGGCTCTTAAGTAATCTAAGCATTTGTATCACTGATGCAAGTAGGCTAGATTTTAAGAATCTGAGTAGTGACTAGATTATAATAATCTGAGCCCTTGGCTAGATTTTAAGAATCTGAGCCCCTAATAGAGACATGATGGACCTTATATACAGAAAGACTGTGACAGGGATCCAGGAGTGGCCAAATAGTTTGGAGTGACTGGAGGAGGGGCCTAAGGAAGATCTGGATGGGAATGGCCAGTAAGCTGAGGTGAACAGAAAGCCAGGGACCTGGACCACCATGGCCAAGGGAGAATGGAGTTTAGGTATGATTAAGAGTGGGAAGTGGCCAGGGGCAATTGGGAGGTAACAGAACAGAATTGGGAGATTGGGCACAGTGACAATGAAAGGCCAGTTGATAAAATTGTAGCCTCAGGTGAAAGCCAGAGATTTGGTCAGGTGGGAAAGTCCAAGGTTTTTCTTTTTTGAGGTCCAGATCCCAAAGACACAGTCTTTTCCTTTTAGATATTCAGATCTCATCCCCATCTTTACCCCCTCAAACAAAAGGGACCCAAATTCTTTTGGGGTAAGGGACAAAAGTCTTGGCTTCTGAAACTTCTTCCTCCTAGCAAGGGGCATAGAGTTGTCCCTGCGCCTCAAGGGTTTCCCAAAGTGGTTGACTGGAACCAAGCATAGGCTGCATCCAAGAGCGGACATTGTCTGGTACCCACTGCTTGCTACCAACTGTAGGTGAATGGCCTGTAGTCTGGAAGACACAAATCTAACAGAAAAGACTGCAGAGCTCAGATATAGCGAGAAGTAAAAGTGTAAGAGCCCCATTATTTACATTTGACTTGCAGAATTATCTGAACACGTTTGCAAGTAGAAGTTTTCCACCCCTAGGTTCAATAGTTATACAAATGAATTTGCCAGAGGCTGACTTTCACTTCAATTATCACTCAAATTCTCCTCCCCAAACCAAACTGAAGCTGTTTCTGATTTAATTTCTGTTGTCTGGGGGTATTGAATGACTGCACATTCAAGTCAAAACAGCAAGATCTCACGTACTTGAATTGATCTTTTACTGACCACTTGCTCTGATTATAGAAATTTGCTATAAAAGGAAAAAGCAGGGACTAGATTTAGGGCCCAAATATGACAGGATAAAACATCCTTAGCTCTGTTTGGATTCAGATAATTCAGTTTTCAACCATGCAGTAACAATTCCACCTCATAGCCAGAATCAGGAATAGCCAGGTGGGTAACATTCCTTTTCAAAGGACCATAATGGAAAAACTGATCCAGGAGGATTCCATCTTAGTCTAAGGCTAAAATTGTCCTCTCAGCTTTTCCCAGTGCTGACTTCCCACCAGTATCATATTCTCCCTGAGTAGCTTGTGGCATTTCTCTCAGATGGTGGATTATTGATTATTGATGGATTATTATGATCCATCAGACAACTCAAAATAAAAACCCATGAGTTTTTACCTCTAACAGCAAGTTTCACTAATCACAGCTTAGGGAAAATTTTCCATCTTAAATTTAAATTTGTCCTGGTGTTAAAAGCCAATCATTAGAGATTATTTCTATATACTTGCACATTCTCAGCAAGACAAAACCCAAACAAGCTTTTTAAAGCTTTAAAGGTTAAAACAATAACCAACAATAGCCAAATTATTTTAGCAGTGACCAGATTATGAAAAGTTGCTTGACATAACTAATACAAGAAGTTCACCAATTTGAAACTTGAAATGAACCCATTACCAATCAGGTGACTTCAATTTTGTTAAATGCATTTCCAAATTACTTTACACAGAGAATCAACATCTCATCATTAACAGTTAAAATTACAACTTTAAAAAAGTGCTTTTTACCCAAGTTGGGAGGCTAGCTTCTTTACCTTCTTTACCTTGAGCAGGATGTGCTGAACCTGGGTGATACTTCCAGGCAAAGGTTGACCCAGGGCCCAAGGCCATTGCTAGGGGGGCCCCATGCTGTGGTTGCTTCCCCTCCCCTCTCCTTCCTTTTGCCAGGTAGGGGAGGACAAATTCAAAGGTGGGGGGAGAGGGATGAAACTCTCTTCTCCTAGGAGAGGGATTAACAGATACCCTCTTGACTCAAGGGAAGGGCATGGGAGAAGGGAGTGACCACGGTTTTAAGGTGGTGTTTCAAAACTCCTTAGTAATTGATCACAAAACCTCCAGAATCTGCTAAGATGTTTTTAAGCTGTTCTAACTGTCCTGTAGCCCCCTTGAAGGAGGAGTCATGGGTGTGTAAGGAAGAGGGTAAGTAAGCTTCAGGGAACCAAAAAGCAACTGCAGTTTTCCCAATTTCCTAGAGCTGGCAGAATTGACAGAATTGGGCAGGGTATCCATCCTTGTCCTCTGTGCTGTGGAAGGTATACCTAGGTCCATGGCCTCAAAACTGAACCAGTGGACCAAGCGCCTGAGTGCATCAGTATGAATGTAAGACAGCCTCATAACTGTCTGCTTGGAAAGCAACTCCAAACCTTGCTTAGATACTTAGAGAGTGACCCCAACTGCAGGGCAAGAAAGAAGGCAGGGAGGCTTTCATACTTTCCAGTCTTGGCTGGAGAAGAACATGGGGTTAGGCAGTTTCTCCATACGGGCCACCAAAATGTGGAGGTTTAAAAGTTTAGTGGTGCTGGGACCCCAAAATCACAACACACGGGTCCTATCCAATTGAAATCAACCCAAGCCTTCTTTCAGCCAAAGACAAGGTTTATTAAAGATCTGCCATATTGACCAGACTCTTAAGGAATCTAAGCTCTAATGTAATCTAAGCTCTAATGTATCACTAATGCAAGTACGCTAGATTTTCAAAATCTGAGCCAGTTTTTGTCTTTAATAATGTCTTTTACACCACTTCTTGGATTCAGATGCAGTGTCCCAAATGTCTCAGTCCAGTTTTAAACTTTATTAACTTCAGTACTATACATGCTAAAAACTTCCAAAAATTGTTGTTTAATTATTAATTTTATTTTACACTTTTGGGAATTTTGAATAATAATTGTGAATCAAATTTTATCAAGGTGGGACACCTTGTCATAGTGTATTGCTTGTGTGCTCTAATTTCAGGATGACACTTTCTAAGATCAGTTGATATGTAGAAGAGGCTCTCTGGCTTGGGCATCTCAGTCACCTGTTCTATCTCCTGAGACATTCTTTGTGGGATCACCTCAAACCTGTCATTTGTGCTTCAATACTTCATTTTTTTGGATAATCTTAGTACTAGAATTATAAATGCATTCCATACAGTCACTGGATAATAGCAGATGACAGCTTTTACAGTATTTGAAAATCAGCAGAGTGATATAGCAAAAAGCAGTGATCATGTTGAAGTTTAATAAAAAAATATCAATACTTTGAATATTGATGAATGATTGAATATTGAATTTTTCAAGTGTTACTTTTTTGTAAGTTTGTGACATTTAGTCTTCTGAAGGTATTAAAACTACACTAAAACTCCACTCTGTATTTGAATCCAAGAAGTGGTGTAAAAGTCATTATTAAAGAAAAAATAACAGAGAAAGAAGGAAGGGATATGATGAAGTTGGACTGAGAGCCTACAGATTGACTGAACAAGGGTTAATAGCGTTGACAGCATTCAAATACAAAAAGAACCATGACATGCTATACTTACTGGTAAAATGCTGTAGCCTATTCATTCTCAAACTATAGGTCTTTCTATTAGTATTTCAGCTCTTATTATATCTTATTCTTCTGAGCATTACATTAACTATGGCTATGTAGTAATACCAGGAAAATATTGGCATTAAAGAGATGAGCATTTATGGTATTGAGTAATTTGGGACCATTAAAACTACTTCACAGTTTCCTAAATGCCTCCTCATCTGTCCTCATCACCTAATAACTTATGTGTACACTCAAGGTATCTGTTATCCTTTTCCTTCCTCATGCTATCTGTCTTACACATCTATCATCTCTCTATCCATTTATCTTTTGTTCATCTGTCTTTCATGTCTATCTATAATCTTTCTATCACATATCATTTGCCTACTTGTCTATCTACTATCTCTGTCTCTCATCTCTCATCTTTCTGTCTATCTCTCTCTAACAACTGAATCAATGGATGCCTACTTATATAATAATATCTAGCATTTAAATAATGCCTATGTGCCAGACACTTTACTAAACGCTTTGAAAATATTATATCATCTGATCCTAACAACAACCTTGGGAGGTAAGTGCTATTATTATCTCCATTTTACAGAAGAGGAAATGGAAGGAAGCAGAGGTTTAAGAGACTTGTCCAAAGTCGTACAACTTCTATAGCTAGATTTGAATTCAGGTCTTCCTGACTTCCATGTATATAATAATTTGGGCGATATACTTTTTCCCATTTCCTTTATTTTTTTATGCCAATCTCTTTTGTGCTGCCATTTAATTAATCACAATGAATAGGGTAATTACCTCCATGGCAATCTACTTACCTAAGTTGGCTGAAAGGACTACAAGGTGAAATCAACATATTAGGAAATGACACTTCTTCATACATTTGGTTGCATGTAGAAAGAACCTCTGGCAGGTCCTTTATTTGATTCTCCAAGGATAATGTGTGAGCCATTTGCCCATTTATCTGCAAATAAGGTAAATTATGGAATAATGGGTATAAATGTTAAAGGTGTACTGAGGTCTCTTTGGGTTCAATTGAATATTGTAGATGATATGATCTTAGCACACTGCTTAATACTAAGTAGTATTAATATTAATATTATTATTATTATAGTTTAATGCTATGTAATATAGCTACATATTATATATATTATATTAATGTATTATATATAAATAATTATATGTTATCTTAATCTTGGACCCCACAGCCCAGTAGCTAGTCGTGCCAGTATGCAGCCTTTGATTAGCCCCAGTCACATTGCAGCGACCAGCTTGCCACCCCAAATCAGTAGTATTATTCAAGGACAGCTGATGTAATAACAGCAAGTGCTTCAAGGACAGCACTTGAATAGACCTATGGGGTTTGAGAGGCCTTTAGGTGTCTACATATATGTATATATATATATATATATATATGTGTGTGTGTGTGTGTGTGTGTGTATGTATAGATATAGATATATAGATAGATATAGATATAGTTATACACACATACATATATAGCTATATATAATGTATAAGATAATACTATGTAATATATTATATAACTTAATACTAAATAATACTAAATACTGAACTAGTATCTCTACAAATGTTTTATACTCTTATGTTCATGATGGAAACCTGGTAGAGAAAAGTGATATTTTGTCAGCTTGATTTATTATATATCTTACTCTCTTCTAGCATTTTTTTATTTTTTTGTTGTTTTTAACTTAAAAACTAAAAAAAATATTATTTTCATACACCCAGCAATACAACACAAAAAGAAGATTAAAAAAAACAAGTTTCCAAAAAAACTTCCTGTTCACACCATTTGATTTTTTGAAAATATAAATTATACACATTATTTTCACAACTTTCTTGATTATCTATGTTTCTTCTTAACTTCCAAATTCATTCTGTTCTACTCTTTGAATTTTAAGCTTTATCATGGCCTTTTTAATTGGCATCACTGTTTCTCCTCTCTTAATGCCTCCTGCCCTCCCGATTATCTGAAAGAAAAAAAAAATGTCAAAGTTTGTAATGGATAAACCTCATTAAGCAAAATGAGCCCATACAATGACCATGTCTAAAAATGTCACTGCACCTAGTGTTCATCACCTCTCAGTCAGGAGGTAGATATATGTGTCCTACAGTTACATCAATTCTTTGATTAGTGTTCTTAAGTCTTATAAAGTTGTTTTTATTTACCATGTTGTTGTCCTTATGTAAATTGTTCTGAATCTCCAGTTTTCCCAGCAGTTTTTGTCAAATAGTGGGTTCTTATCCCAGAAGCTGAAGTCTTTTGTTTATCAAACAGTAGATTAATATAGTCATTGCCTACTGTGTCTTGTGTACCTAACCTGTTCTACTGATCAACCACTCTATTTCTTAGCCACTACCAAATAGTTTTGATGATTGCTGCTTTATAATACAATTTAAGATCTAATATGGCTAGGCCACCTTCCCTCATATTTCTTTTTCTTAATTCCCTTGATAATCTGAACCTTTTATTCTTCCAGATGAATTTTGTTATTATTTTTTTCTAGCTCTATAGCATCTATACCATAATTTTTGATAGTTTGATTGGTATGACACTGAATAAGGAAAATAATTTAGCTAGAATTGTCATTTTTATTATATTAGTTCAGTCTACCCATGAGCAACTGATATTTTTCCAATTATTTACATCTGACCTATTTGTGTAAAAAATGTTTGATAATTGTGTTCATATAGTTCCTGGGTTTGTTTTGGCAGGTAGACTCCCAAATATTTTGTGATGTCCTCAGTAACTTTAAATGGAATTTTTCATTCTATCTCTTGCTGCTGGGCTTTTTTAGTAATATATAAAAATGCCAATGATATATGTGGGTTTATTTTATATCCTGCAACTTTGATAAAGTTGTTAATTGTTTCAAGTAGTTTTTTACTTGATTCTCTGGGATTCTCTAAGTATATCATCATATCATCTGAAAAAAGTTATAGCTTTGTTCCTTCTTTGCCTACTCAATTCCTTCAATTTCTTTTTCTTCTCTTATTGCTAAAGCTAAAGTTTCCAGTACAATATTGAACAACAGTGGTGATAATGGACATCCTTGTTTCACCCCCGATCTTATCAGAAATGCTCTTAGCTTGTCTCCATTACATATGATGTTTGCTGAAGGTTTTAGGTAGATGCTATTTATTATTTTAAGGAAGACTCCATTTAATCCTATGCTCCCTAGTGTTTTTAATAGAAATGGGTGTTCTATTTTCTCAAAAGCCTTTTCTGCATCTGTTGACATCATCGTGTGATTTCTGTTAGCTTTGTTGTTGATATGATCAATTTTGCTAATAGTTTTCCTAATATTGAACCAGCTCTGCATTCTTGGTATACATTCTACCTGGTCCTTGTGATAAGTTGCTGTAATATTTTAGATATATTTTATGTAAAATTTTAGCATCTGTGTTCATTAGGGAAATTGGTCTATAATTTTCTTTCTCTATTTTGATTCTTCCTAGTTTAAATATCAGTAACATATTTGTATTATAAAAAGAATTTCATAGAACTCCTTTACCTATTTTGCCAAATAGTTTATGATGTTTTGGAATTAAGTGTTCTTTAAATATTTGATAGAATTCACTCGTAAATCAACCTGGCCCTGGAAATTTTCATTTTCTGATTTTTTACAAGGTATCTAAGACACCTGCTTAAATTTTAATTCTTTTCTTTTTCTTGCCTTTAATACCTCCTTTAAGTTCAGGAATTTTGTTTTGCTTTTGACTATTCTCCCTTAATTCCCTCCCTATCCCACTGTGAAATTGGATATAATTTTTTACTCCATACTGTATGTATGTTCAGTCTTCCTTAAACTGTTTCAGATAAGAGTGAGGTTCATATGATGCCTACTTCCTCACCCCTTCCTCCATATTTGTTTAATATTCATCTCATGTACCCATCACATGAAAAATTGTGAGTCTTCTCTCCTGCTTCCTTCTTTCTACACTAGTGCATTCATCTTTGTATCATGCTTTCTCTTCTCACTCAAACCCCTCAGAACAGAACCAATCCACCCTTAGGAACTTCTGGGTTTTTCCCCCTAATGTAAGTTGGAGATAACAGAATTTTGGAAGAGACAGTTGTTTACTCTCTCCCTGTTAGAGTATTAGTGCTGTAGCACCATTCAGCATCTTCCAGTTTGCTCTAGTATATTAAAATTTCTAGGTTTCTCAAAATTTTTGGATTTTCATGTAGACTAATGCACTATTGGTGAAATTGTGAACTGATCCAACCATTCTGGAGAACATTTTGAAACTATCTCCAAAGAACTGTGCATATCCCTTTGACCCAGTATTACCACTGCAAGGTCTATAAAGAGATCAAAGAAAAAGGATAAGGACCTATTTGTACAAATATGTTCATGGCAGCTCTTTTGTGGTGGAAAAGAATTGAAAATTGAAAGAATTCCCATCAATTGATTGGGATGGCTAAATAAGTTGTGGTGTGTGATTCTGGTGGAATATGATTATACTGTAATAAATGTCAAAGGGGATGGTTTCAGAAAAACCTGGGAAGACTTACATGAGCTAATATAAAGTTAAGTGATCAGAACCAGGAAAACTTTATCTACAGTAACAGCAATATGTAATGATTATCAACTGTGAAAAACTTAGCTACTTTGATAATTGCAAAGATCCATGATAGTTCCAAAAAACTCATGATGAAAACTATTATCTACCTCCAGATAAAGAACTAATGAATTCAGAGTATAGATTGAAGCATGCTTTCTTTCATTTTCTTTCATTTTCTTGTTGTTGTTTTTTTAACTTTTGCAAAATGGCTAATGTAGAAATATATTTTCCATGACTTTATATGTATAATGGGCATCATATTTGTTGCCTTCTCAACTGGTATGGTAGGGGCTAAAAGGACAGAGAGAATTTGGAACTCAATTTTTTTTAATGTTATTTTTTTGTTTCACTTCTGGGAGCCAGGATGGTGGAGTAAGAAGTAAGTCACTTTCACCCTCCCTTATTGATATCTGAAAGCCTAAAAAATATATACCAGGAAAAACCCTGTAACAGCTGAACTAGCAGAAAGACAGGGTGCAGCAGTCTTGTAGCCCAGGAAGCTTGGGGAATTAATGGGAAAAGCCCCTCTTGCTCTGGGGGAGAGGGAGCAGTAAAAGACAGACATCCCAGCCAGCCAGCAGCAAGCCCCACCTCAGCATACCAGGGGGAGATCCTGAGCCCCAGGGTGGTGAAGCAGGTAAGCACCAACTCCAGGACCCCCACCCCCACCCCCTGAGTGCCTCAGACAGGCAGGGGAACTGGTAGACACCAGCTGAGAAAACCACCACATGTAAAAGTATACTCCAGCAGCCAAATTTCCCGAGGCCTCAGCACAACTCTGGGAAGAACAACTCCAAGAGGCAAACCTCCAGGCTGATAGACATCCTCCAGCAGCCAAACATATGAGTGTGAGGCCAGGGTGAGCAGGCATCTTTCAGGGGCCAGACCCACCAACTCCAAGAGCTCCAGTGTTGTTGGCCCCAGCCCAGCACCAGGTGAGCTGCCAGAACCCTACAGCCTCCAACTGCCAGCACCTGAGACCCCAGCACACAAAGCCAGTGACCTGGTCCATGGCTCCCAGCACAAGAAGCTTGGGTCAGTGCCCCCTGCACTCCAGCAGGAGAGCTCAATTTTTTTAAAGTCAGGAAATAGGCAAACACCATGAGCAAAGAAACAAAAACAGACTATGACCATAGATTCTTATTGTGGGGACAGTGAAGATCAAGGCACAAATTCACAAGAGCACAACACTGTCAATATACCCACATCCATAACCTCAAAGAGGAATATGAATTGATCTCAAGCCCAAAAAACCTTCTTGGAAGAGCTCAAGAAGGATTTTAAAAGTCAAATAAGGTAGGAAAAATAAAAAAGTGGGAAAAGAACTGAGAGGTATGCAAGAGAGAGTCAATACCTTGGAAAAGGAGGCACAAAAACTCACTGAAGAGTAAAATGAGCCAAATGGAAAAGAAGAAAACAATTCATTAAAAATTACAATTGGGTAAATGGAAGCTAATGACTCTATGAGACAGCAAGAATCAGTCAAACAGAAACAACAGAATGAAAAAAAATAGATGAAAATGTAAAATACCTCACTAGTAAAACAACCGACCTGGAAAATAGACCTAGAAGAGAGAATTTTAAAATTATTGGTCTACCTGAAAATCATGATGAAAAAAAAAGAACCTGGACAGCATCTTTCAGGAAATCATCAAGGACACTGCACTGAGGTCCTAGAACCAGGGGGTAACATAGTCATTGAAAGAATCTACCCATTACCTCCTGAAAGAGATCCCAAATTTAAAACACCAAGGAGTATTGTAGCCAAGTTCCAAAATTACTAGGTCAAAGAAAAAATACTGCAAGCAGTGAAAAAGAAACAATTTAAATATCATGGAACCACAGTCAGGATTACTCAGGACCTTGCATCTTCTACATTAAAAGATCAGAGGGCATGGAATATGATATACCATAAGGTAAAAAAGCTTGGATTACAGCCAAGGTCTAGCTACCCAGTGAAATTGAGCATAATCATTCAGGAAATGGATATTCAACAAAATAGGAGATGTCCAAACATTCTTGATAAAAAGACCAGAACTCAACAGAAAATTTGATCTCTAAGTACAAGACTCATGAGAACCATAAAAAGTTAAACAGAAAAGAAAAAACAAAAACAACAGCATGTTATTAGTGAGGGCAAAAACTGTTTACATCCCTGCAAGGGAAGATGATCCTTGTAACTCTTGAGAACTGTATTGTTATTATGACATTTAAAAAGGGTATACATAGATAGAGGACATGGGTATGACTTTGATGTGATGATAAAAAATAGGGATAGGATTGAGAGAAAGACACAGATAGTAATCATAACTGTAAATGTGAAGGAGATGAACTCTCCCATAAAATGGAAGAGGAGAGGAGAGTGGATTAGGAACCATAATCCTACAATATGTTGTTTACAAGAAACACATTTGAAGCAGAGATTTACACACAGAGTAAAGGTAAAAGGCTGGAGCAGAATATATTATGCTTCAACTGAATTAAAAAAAAAAAGCTGGGTTAGCATTCCTGATCTCAGACAAAGCAAAAGCAAAAATAGATCTAATTAAAAGAGATAAGGAAGGAAACTACATCCTGCTAAAAGGTACCATGGACAATGAAGTAATATCATTACTAAATATACATACACTGAGTGGTAAGGCATCAAGATTCTTAGAGGAGAAGTTAAAAGAGTTACAGGAAGACATAGATAAATCTGTACTAGTGGGGAACCTCAACCTCCCCCTCTCAGAACTAGATACATCTAACCACAAAATAAACAAGAAAGAAGTTAAGGAAATGAATAGAATTTTAGAAAAGTTACATATGGTTGACCTCTGAAGAAAATTGAATGGGGATAGAAAGAAATATACTTTTTTTTTCTCAATGGTACATGGCACCTACACAAAAGTGACCACATACTAGGGCATAAAAACCACACAATCCAGTGCAGAAAGGCAGAAATATTAACTGCGTCTTTTTCAGATCATGATGCAATAAAAATTGTGTGTAATAAAGGACCATGGAAAGATAGATTAAAAATTAATTGGAAACTAAATAATCTAATCCTAACGGAGTGGGTCAAACAAGAAATCATAGAAACAATCAATAACTTCATCCAAGACAATGACAATAATGAGACAAAATAGCAAAACTTATGGGATACAGCAAAAGCAGTTTTTAGGGGAAGTTTTATATCTCTAAATGCTTATATAAATAAACTAGAGAAAGATAAGATCAATGAATGAGGCATGCAACTAAAAAAGCTGGAAAAATAAAAAATTAAAAATTCTCAATTAAATACCAAATTAGAAATTCTGTAAACCAAAGGAGAGATTAATAAAATTGAAATCAAGAAAACTATTGAACTAATAAAGTTAAGAGCTGGTTTTATGAAAAAAAAAACAATAAAATAGATAAACCTTTGGTTAATTTGATTGAAAGAAAAAGAAAGAAGAAAACCAAATTATCAGCATCAAAAATGAAAAGGGTGAATTTAGCACCAATGAAGAGGAAATAAAAAATAATAATTAGGAGCTATTTTGTCAAACTGTATATCAATAAATTTGACAATCTTGGTGAAATGGATGAATATTTATAAAAACATAGATTGTAAATAAAATTCACAAAAATATAAATAAATGTAAGAGGAAATAGAACACTTAACCCCATTTCCAACGAGGAAATTGAACCAGCTGTCAATGAACTCCCTAAGAAAAAATCTTCAGGGTCAGATGGATTTACAAGAGAATTCTATCAAGTATTTAAAAAACAATTAATTCTAATTCTATATAAACTATTTGAGAAAACAGGTGAAAGACTCCTACCAAATTCTTTTTATGATACAAATATATTGCTGATACCTAAACCAGGAAGAGCCAAACAGAGAAAGAAAATTATAGACCAATTTTCCTAATGAATATAAGATGCAAAAATTTTAAATAAAATTAGCAAAGAGATTACAGCAACTTATCTCAAGGATAATACACTATGACCAGGTAGGATCTATACCAGGAATGCAGGGCTGGTTCAGTATCAGGAAAACTACTAGCATACTTGACCATATCAACAACAAAACTAACAGAAATCACGTGATGATCTCAATAGATTCAGAAAAAGCATTTGACAAAATTTAATACCCATTGCCATGAAAAACACTAGAGAGCAAAGGAATAAATGCAATCTTCCTTAAAATTTTAGGTAGCATCTATCTAAAACCATCAGCAAGTTTTTATATATGTATGTATATATATATATATATACACATATGTGTGTATAAGCATTATATATATATTGCATATACATAAGCATTATATACACACTCCTATATTCAATATTGTACTAGAAATGTTAGCTTTAGCAAGAAGACAATAAAAAAGAAACTGAAGGTATTAGAAAAGGCAAAGAAGAAACAAAGGTATCACTCTTTGTAGTTGATATGATGATATACTTAGATAATCAAGTAAAAAATTACTTGAAACAGTTAATAACTTCAGCAAAGTGGCAGAATATAAAATGAACCCACATAAACATTGGCATTTTTGTATATTACTAACAAAGCCCAACAGCAAGAGATAAAAAGAAAAAAACGCTGGGAACACTGGAAAATAGTATGGCACAAACTAGGCATAGACCAATATTTTACTCCCTATAACAAGATAAAGTCAAAATGATTGCATGATTTAGATATTTAGATATAAATACTGATTCTATAAGCAAAATAGGAGAGTAAGGAATAGTTTACCTATCAGATCTATGGAGAAAGGAAGAATTTATGACCAAGTAAGAGATAGAGAATATTATGAAAGGCTAAATTGATCACTTTAATTACATTAAATTGAAAAGTTTTTTAAAAAGTGAAAAAAGTGTTTTTTGCACAAACAAAACCAATGCAACCAAGATTAGAAGGGAGCAGAAAGCTGGGGAAAAATTTTGTAGTCAAGGTCTCTGATAAAGGCTTCATTTCTAAAATATGTAGAGAACTGAGTCAGATTTATAAGAATACAAGTCATTTCCCACTTGATAAATGGTCAAAGAATATGAACAGGCAATTTTCAGAGGAAGAAATTAAAGCTATCTATAGTATATGAAAAAAATGCTCTAAATCACTATTGATTAGAGAACTGCAAATCAAAATAACTCTGAGGTACTATATTACACCTATCAGATTGGCTAACAGGACAAAACAAGAAAATGATAAATGATGAAGATGTGAGGAAATTGGAACACTAATGCATTGTTGGTGGAATTGTGAAATGATCCAACCATTCTGGAGAGTAATTTGGAACTGTGCCCAAAGGGCTATAAAATTGTGCTTACCCTGTGACCCAGCGATACCACTTCTAGGGCTGTATCCCAAAGAGATCATACAAATGATAAAAGGAACCATATATACAAAAATATTTATAGCAGCTCCTTTTCTGGAGGCAAAGATTTAGAAATTGAAGGGATGCTGATCAGTTTGGGAATGACTGAACAAGTTTTGGTTTATGGATGTAATAGAATACTATTGTGCCATAAGAAATGGTGAGCAGGTGGACTTCAGAAAAGCTTGGAAAGACTTAAATGAACTGATGCTGAGTGAAGTGAACAGAACCAGGAGAACGTTGTACACAGTGACAGCCATGTTGTGTAATGACTGACTTTGATAGACTTAGCTCTTCTCAGCAATGCAAGGTTCTAAGACAACTCGAAAAGACTCATGTTGGAAAATGCTATCCATATCCAGAGAAAGAACTATGGAGTCTGAATACAGATGGTAGAATACTATTTGCTCTCCTTTTTTTGTTATTTTGTTTCTTCTTTTTCATGGCTTCTCCCATTAGTTATAATTCTTTACATCATGACTAATATGAAAATATGCTTAATATGAATGTATAAGGAGAGCCTATATTAGATTGCACACTGTCTTGGCAGGGTGGGGAGGGGGAAGGGATGGGGAGAAAATTTAAAACTCAAAATCTTATGGAAATCCTTTCCAGTCAGCAGCAGCCATCAGGCAGGCTAAGCATGAGCCAGGATGGGTGCTTACAAATAAAAAAAGAGCTATGGAAGAAGAAGCAGTTAGATATCATGCAGTTCTTCCTGCATATGCACTGCTGGCAGTACTGACAACTGTTTGCTCTGCACTGAGCCCTGCAGCCCACCAGACCCAACAAAGCTTGCAGACTAGGGTACAAGGTCAAGCAAGGTTATGTCATCTACTGTATTCATGTTTGACATGGTGGACAAAAGTGTCCAGTTCCCAAGGGTACAACCTACGGTAAACCTGTGCATCATGGTGTCTGTCAGCTGAAGTTTTCTAGGAGCCTTTAGTCCATAGCAGAAAAACATGCTGGCTGCCACTGTGGGGCTCTAAGAGTTTTGAACTCCTATTGGGTGGGCGAAGATTCAACCTTCAAATTCTTTGAGGTTATTCTTGTTGACTCATTCCATAAAGCTATCAGAGGAAACCCTGACACTCAATGGATCACCAAGCCAGTGCACAAACATAATTCTTGGGTGGAAGAAGTCACTCTAATTTCTCATTGGATTTCAGGATCATTACTTGGTCTGTTGAAAACTTTATGATTTTTCTATAGTAGGTATATGGGAAATGGGTGGTTTGCCTCCATTCTGGCAGCCATCTTGGCAGGAAACTCAGTCTCTCTTTATTGTTACCACCATTCCTCAGTTTCCTCGTTGTATTGGGGATTAGAATCCCTGAATTGCCTACCATGTGAAAATAATGATAAAAAATGTAGTGTAACCTTAGGTTGCATTAATGTAAACGTAGGGTACAAATTAAATGAAGTGTAACTCTTATTGTACTCTGGTGTTCAGATCACATGACAGTTACATTTAATTCTGGGCATTACATATTAAGAGGTATATTTAGGTTTCTTTCTTTGAGTCTTCCATAAGACTTTGTAAATCTCTTATGTTTTTATAGAATTCTGTTCGGGCTTATAGTTATGATATACTTGTATATATATATACTGTTTTTCCTCAGTAAGTTGTACACTGCATAAAAAAGGGGCCAAATAGTAATTATCTTTATAAGTGAGAACTCAAATACCTAACAGTGGTTAATAAATGCTGTATGAATGAATGAATGAATGTATGTATGAGGCTGAATTCAGAGGAGAATTATTAAGATAGCATAGGGCTCAGAATTTTATTGTAAGAATTGTTTAAGAAATTACTGATTAGCCTGGGGCGGGGATGGGGCACACAACTAGTGGCACAGTGGATAGAGCTCAGGGCCTGGCGTCGGGAAAATGTAATTTCAAATCTGGCCTCAGACACTTGCTGTGTGACTCTGTTGAGGTTCAGTGAACCATATGTTGAAGTTTAGGGGTCCTGGGACCTTGAAATAGTGACACGCAAGTCCTGCCCGAATGAGTTCAACCCAACCTTTCTTTTAGCCAAAGACAAGGTTTCTTAAAGATCTGCCATATTGGCCAGACTCAAGGAATCTAAACATTAGTGAGCTATTGGCTAGATTTTAAGAATCTGAGCACTTGGCTGGACTCTTAAAGAATCTGAGTACCTTAATGGAGACAAGATGGATCTTATATACAGAAAGACTGTGAGAGGGATCCAGGAGTGGACAAGAAGTTTGGGGTGACTGGAGGAAGGGTCTAGGAGAAAGGGTCTAGGGAGGATCTTGATGGGAGTGACTGGAGGTAGAATGGGGTCTAGATAGGATTAAGCGTGGGAAGTAGCCAGGGGCCATCAGGAGGTAATAGACAATGGAGGTTGGGCTGGGGCAGAGGTAAGAGAATTGGGAGGTTGGACATCGCCATAATCAAGGGAGCCACAGTGAAAGGCCAGTTGAGAAGAATATTGGAATGATGCCTCAACCAAACACCAGAGACTTCCTTGATCAAGTGGGAGTCCAAGGAGAGTCCAAGGTGGTTTTCTTGGGCTGTAGACTAATGGGACACAAATTCTTTTTGGGGTAAGGAGCAAAGGTCTTGGCTTGGGCTTATACCCCATCAACTCTAGTTAAGTCACTTAACCATTTGCTTCAGTTTCCTCATCTGTAAAATGAGCTGGAGAAGGAAATAGTGGACCATTCAAGAACATTTCCTAAGAAAACTCCATTGGGGTCACAAAGAGTTGGACACAACTGAACAACAACCTGGAGGTGGGGGACAACTGATGCAGGATGTAAAAAACTTGGACTAAAGATAACTCATTTTCACATAGCTCTTTAAGCTTTTCAAAGCACTTTCCTTGAAATAATCATGTTAGGTGGATAGTAAAAATATTATCATCTCTAATTTTATACATGAAAACATTGTGGCTCAGAAAGCTAAAATGACTTGTCTGGGATTGCCTAGCTCATTAGGTATATGAAACAAGATGGAAACCCAGCTTTCTTCAGTCTATATAAAAGATTTCTATGTCAAACTACCTCTTCTCACAGTCCTTT
This sequence comes from Vombatus ursinus, assembly GCF_900497805.2. Classification (NCBI taxonomy): domain Eukaryota; kingdom Metazoa; phylum Chordata; class Mammalia; order Diprotodontia; family Vombatidae; genus Vombatus; species Vombatus ursinus. The sequence goes on along the minus strand of NW_020950792.1, from coordinate 5,009,824 downwards.
CCAATTCTAAGTTCTATAACTAAAGGATAGAGGAGTGCAATATCATTCTTCAGAGGGTGGGGGAAAATATGCGTGTAACTATATAAAACATGTCCATTCTTCAAGGATTTTTACAGGAGGTCATAAACATAAACATATCAAATTTAAGATTCCATAATAGTTCATTCGATTTAAACTTTAAACTTTAAAGTATCACTACTTTAAAAATTCTAGGAAGAAAAATGGCTTCCGAGAAAGTTAATCCAAATTTAACAGTAAGGATTAGTCATTTCAATTAATGTTTCAATACAGTATTTAAAATCTCCATCTTCTAGGATCCTACAGATTAGTTTCTATAGATTAGGTGTATGTTTCAATTGTCAACATTTTCTGATAAGCAATTAATATTAGTATGTGATAATTAGATGTAACTCTGAAAAGGAATCTTCATTTTTTTTAAAGATATGTAACATTTTTCCTTAAGACTTTCAAGATAGCTAGAGTTAGCCAAAGGAACAAAACAACAAAAGGAAATAAGAACTCTACTAAGTAAAATTTTGAAAATAAAAGAAATCTTAGAGAGAAAGTCCCATTGGCAAATTGAAAGGGCCATGAAATTAAGAGTAGCTACTATGCAGGCCTTTATAAAAGAAGAAGGGGGAGGAGGAGGAAGAGGAAGAGGAGGAGGAGGAAAAGAATTGTTATTATTAAATAGATTATGAGAACTAGCTGTTGAGAAAGAGATGATATACAAATAAATTCCTTGAAAATTTCTGGGTTATACAAAACATCAGTCCCAATGATAGACAATCAATAAATGAACCCTTTCTGAAGATCTAGGGAAAGAATAAAAGATTAGGAAAAAAAATCTTGTGTAGTCAAGTACCTCAATAAAAGAATTAAAGAGTGATCCTTAAAATCTGAATACTGAAGATCAGCTGAAAATACAAAGTAAACTGGTATAATAAAATAAAGAGATGAAACCTGCGAGGATATAAAGAAGAATGGAAATCAGAAGTAGTAAACATATTGTCATGATTAAAAACCAAAACGTTGAGTTTGTAAAGGTGAATCATACCAGATATAGTAAGTAGCTTGTGATTTGTTTTGTCAAACATTTAAGCAAAACATTTATACACTGCTTGTGAAGGGCAGATAGTAAAGCATTAGAATCATCATGTTGCAAAGTGCTTTCCTCCTAAAAAATCCATAATCCTAATAAATTGTATACATAGCTTTAAATTTTATTAATATACTATTTATTAAAGTATTAGGTACACAATTTATCTTTACAAATTTTGCTTGTAAAATTATTATGTTTTCTTCTGGATGCAAAAAAAATCCTGTCGAATGTGTGGAAAACCACAAATGAAGGAAACAAAACTGACAATATATCCATTCATCATGATGATATGACACTGCGATGACAGTAGAGGGATCTCTTCACATATTTTGAAATAAAGTACCAGCAGTATTTTAAGAAATGATTCTAAAATGCCACAAATATTTGTGCTGTTTGCTGCACACTATGATAAGATAACCTTAATATTTTTGCTATTTTAAAAACAGTGCACCTAAGTTAAAGTTCTGAGCTATGATGTAAATAGCAAATTACATTATTTTAACTTTATTGTTGCTATAAGGTGCTTTTTTTAATCAAGTAAATGCAGAATGAGCAAATGTGCATGGAAATAGTCATCTGAAGTAGACATATGGTGGCTACAAAATCCAGGAATAAGAATAGCTATGATGATGATGCTTTGTATATAGCATTTTATATGGAATACAGAACTATTAAAAGCTTCCAAGAGCATCAGATGATCTCAAAGTATCAAATGATATCAGTACATCATAGATGACATGAATGCCATATAATATAACAGAACTGTAATAATCATGTTGCTTCTAAGGAGACACATAACAGCTATGCTGTAGCCTTTTCTTTTACAGGAGAGGTGTTCTGTGTGCAGCAAATGTACTCTAACCCATAGTATAAAAAGATATATGATCAAACAAAGTGCATTTTAGTGCAGTTTATAATGGTTGGCTTGTGTGTGTGACATATCAAATTAAAGAAAAAAGCAACCATATACTAAGGAAACAGACTACCTTCATTGGCAAAAGAAGAAGGAAAGTGAGATAATTTCAGTCAAGTGCTTATATAGCACTTTTTCTCCAAAGAGATCCTTAAAATGACATCATAATGACTAAAACCAAAGGCGGAGGCTTTACATAAAATGTCAAAGAAAGAAGATATAACCTTGCTGTATGCTTGTGTGCATGTCTGTGTGCCAGTTGTGTTTTATGTTTGTGAGCAGTGTGTATGACATTAAATAATTGGCACAAAAATAGTAAGCTGAAATTACATAAGTATAGGGATGTGTATCAATATGTATAAGTATGTGAATAGATGTATGTCATATATACATATGTTATAGATAAGTACAAATACACAGATACTCCTTACACTAGTGCTGCTTTTTCATCATTTCCTATGGTGTGGTATTATGTTTCAAACACATCTTAATATAGGGGTACTTAACACATGAGTTGGGATGGACCTAGTTATGATGCTAGGTTTGAAATGAACTCTATAAATTCTGGGAATTTATACTGCCTTTTTTCCCCTCTTAATGTTGAAACTGCACCAGTAATGCTGAAAATAAAATCCTTATCTTGCTGAATCATTTCTACTTTTACCCATAAAATGTTATTTTGAATGGGTTTTTTTTTTGATGTTTCTGAAGCGTGAGAAGCCTTTCTGATACTCTTCTCTATGAGTCATAAAGTCAAAGGAAGAATGACAAATCAAGAGAAGAACTGTAGAGCAAAGTGGGCAGATAGAAGACTCCCTTGAGCAAAAAGAAAGAACAGCATGAGGAAGAGACAATGGCTTCTATTGTGTCACATTAAAAGTCATGAGAGTCTTTAAGTCCTGAAATTTCAAGTTGATGCAAAAAAAAAAAGTTATCCAGTGGTGTGATGTTCACTTGTTTTGTTTTCTTTCTGTGTGTGTGCATGTGTGTGTGTGTGTGTGTTAGTAGGGAGGGGATGAAAATGTAAATAGATTGGAGACAAGTGAAAACCAATGAATATATTAGTATTTTTTAAATATTTTTTATGATAAAAATGTTGGTAGATGACAATCTCTCAATTGAGTTTAAAACTCATCTGTAAATTAACTTATAACATCATGGAATATTGTCAGTTAGAAAAAGATCTGAGAAACAAATAGTGTTCAAGTAAGCACCTACTATGTTCCAGGACTGAGCTAAAGTTTAAGGATACAAAGAAAACAATGATATTTCTTTTGCAAGAGATCACATTTAAATATTCATTTGTCTTCCAAATAAATAGCAAAATAAACAAAATATACATTTGTTCTCATATTTTCTGATGGATTTCATATAGAAATAATCTGGGAGAAAATTATAATTTTGTATTCTTTTTATTTAATGTCCCACAAAGAGAATCTGGAGATAGTGCTTAGAAGTCAGGGACTATTAAAGAGGTAGAAGAAATAAATTGTGTTTGAAAATAAGTATTGGGGGGCAGCTAGGTGGCGCCGTGGGTAGAGCACCGGCCCTGAAGTCAGGAGCACCTGAGTTCAAATCTGGCCTCAGACCAAACACTTGACACGTACTAGCTGTGTGACGCTGGGCAAGTCACTTAACCCCAATTGCCTAAAAAAAAATGCCAATAATGAAAATACGTATTGGGGAGGGTGGAACCAATATGGCAGAGTACAGGTTGGGATCCAGTTAAAATCTCTCAAAATTCCCTTCCAAATATCTTTAAAATAAAGCCTCAAATCAAATTTTGGAGCAGCAGAGCTAACAGAAGGTCAGAAGGAGACATTTTTTCAGCCTAAGACAACTTAGGAGTTCAACAGGAGAGGTTTGTAGCACTGGGTTGGGCACAGGAGGAGCACCAGCCTTGGAGGCAGCCACAACAGCAGCTTCATGAGTTCTCAGTCTAGACATGGTAAGGGGATTAGACAACTGGTGAGGAAGAGATTACAGGGAACCCTTTGCTGGCACTGGTTGAAGCTGGTGAAGATTGGAAAAATCTGTTGCCTGTAAGCGGTTTCAGGACACAGTATGAGGTTGGAAAGGAGTGCATCTCTTCTAATCACAGGGGAGCAGAGGCCCTGGTTTCAGTTCCAGGCCAAGAGAAGCACTAATAATTGTGGTTGCAGGGAAACAGGGTCCCTTTCTGGGTAAACACTAGAGGACAAACCAGGAGAGCAGTGATGAAATCTTTCACCAGATTACACCTCTTTGGAAGCATTGGGAACTTGCAGACCCTCAGAATTAATCTGAAAACACCAGCACGGAAAAGCCTGAACTTTGGCACAGTACCTCCACACCCCAAAATGAGCAGGATCCAACTTTAACATAAGTTGAAAGTGAAGAAATAGCCTGAAAAATGACCAAACAATGAAAAAATAACTTCACTACAAAAAATTACTATGTGATAGGGAAGACTAAGTCATAAACTTAGAAGAAAGTGATGTGAAAACACCTACAAGCAAAGCCTCAAAGAAAAAATGTTAGTTTGACCCGAGACCAGCAAAAATTCTTAGTAGACATAAAGAATGAGATAAGATAAAATAGTAGAGGCAAAATTAGAATTGATGCAAGATTGGAAATGATGCAAGAAAATTATGAAAAGAGAGTTAACAGCTTGGCAAAAGGGACCCAAAAATAGTTGAAGAAACTATCATCTTAAAAAGCAGAATAGACCAAATGCTAAAGGAAATACAAAAAAGAACTTCTTTAAAAACATAATAGGCCAAATGGAAAAAGAGGCACAAAAGTTCACTGAAGAAAATAATTACTCAAAAATTAGAATTGGTCAAATGGAAGCTAATGATTCCATGAGAGACCAATAAAAAAATCAAATCAAATCAAATGAAGAAAAAAAAAAGAAAATATAAAATGTCTCTGAAAAAAACTGACCTAGAAAAATAAAGGAAAGATAATTTAAGAATCATTGGACTACTTAAAAGCCATGACTAAAAACAAAGAGCCTAGACATCATATTTCAAGAAATTATCAAGGAAAAGGATGAAACAGAAATTGAAAGATTTCACTAATCCCCTCCTAAAAAAGATCCCATATTGAAAACACCCAGAAATATTATAGCCAAATTCCAGAGCTCCCAGGTCAAGAATATATTACAAGCAGCCAGAAAGAATGCACATTGTATCAATTCATCACTCCATCAACAATCTATTAGTGTGACTGGATGACAATCTTTCATAAGAGATGTTTAATGCCATGATTTTTACTCTGAAATGATTTATTCTAATTATAGGTGCATTGATTTTACTTGTGTAGTTTTAATTATTTCATAGAGTACGGAGTATATTTTGTTATTTTGAATCTTATCTATCACGTCTACTTATAAAGTCTTCTGATATCCAAAGTAGTAAGGGTTATAATATATGCTGTTTTACTTTAATGATGTAATATAGGTGTTCCTATGCCTAGATAGATGTATGGATGGATGGATGGATGGATGGATGGATGGATGGATGGATGGATGGATGGATGGAAAGTTGTAGATGTGTAATTTCATTGGCATCATGAACTGCTGATGAGTACAATTCCTCTACCAATATAGATTGAAAACTTTTCTGTAACTATTAGACTTTTTTTTTTAAGAGTAGCCTGTGTACTGAGAAACAAAGTGATTTGCTTGTGATCGTATAGCTAGTACCTATTAGAAGTAGGATTTGAAGCCTGGTTTTTCTGGCTCCCAACATAGCACTCTGTACAATATTCTGTCATTTCTGTCAACAAGTGAAAAAGCACTTAAGTGCTTACTCTGTGCTAGGCACTGTGCTAAGCACTACAAATACAAATCACATATAAGTAAAAAGAAAGTAAATAAACTGTTATCTTCTCTGTATATAGAGGTAATAAAGATGTTTTCCTCCTCTTTACTATTACCTATGCTCTCATTTTTTTTTCTTATAAGCATGCCTAAGTTTACTATTTCAATGCCAAATAATAGTACTCTGTTCCAATAAATACTTCCCCTGTTCATCTGCCCTCTTCTTCTTTTTTTTTAAGGCATTTGGGGTTAAGTGACTTGCCCAGGGTGACACAGTTAGTAAGTGTCAAGTGTTTGGTCTGAGGCCAGATTTGAACTCAGTTCCTCCTGATTTCAGAGCCGGTGCTCTATCCACTGTGCCACCTCGCTGCCCCTCCCCTCTTCTTCTTGAGATATTTCAATTCTGTCTGAGCTCTATCAAAGGGACTAACTCCTTAAGTTCCTACTCTTTATTTACTTAATGATTTTTTTAAAAGGCAGATATTCTAAGGAGCAAGAGACTTCTTACAGCTTTTAAAAATTGAGTCATAACTCATTCATGTTATTGAGACTTATGCTGTTATGTTTCTTTTCCTTTCCTCATAACCTTTTTTATTCTTTTGCTGATTTTGAAAATCAAAGAATGTTAATATTAGCATGTTAGTTTTCCAGAAGAAATGATTGAAAGACTCTGATCCTGTTGAAGTTATTTTTTAAAATGAAGTAATATGCTCAGTTTTGTAGGATATACTATTTTGGAGTCTAAGCCAATTCCTTCTGCATATTCTTTTTTTTTCTTTGCATTTGTCATTATTTATAAGTAATACCATGAGACTTAAATTATTCTTTTTAGTCTATGAATTTTTTTCTCTCCCTTCTTTTTTCCTTCTCTCTCCATCTCTTTCTCCCTTTCTCTCTACCACTCCCTTTTCTCTCCCATATTTCCTCCCCTCCTTTCTAAAAGAAAGTGAGATTTTAGCTGAGACATGATAGGAAATCAGTGAAGCCAAAAAATAGAGAGCATTCTGGGCATGGGGGGAGGGGCATGACTAGCCATTGAAAATGCTCAGATGTGGGAGATCAAACATCATTTGTAAGAACAGTATGGAGCACAGTGTCAATGGATTGCAGAGTAGGGAAGGAGAGTACTGTGTAAGAAGAATGGAAAGGCAAGATAATGAAAGTTCTTAAAATGCAAACATAGGACTGTTTTTTGTTTTTTTTTTTATTTTGGAGGTAATGGAGGGCCACTGGAGAATTCAGAAGCACTGGAGTTCAAGTCTTCCTCCAGACACGTATTAATTATGATATCACAAATAGGTTACTTCACTTGAGTATCCCAAGCTATTATCTAAGATTATAAGTCCATGTCAAAGACCATGTCAATAAGGGAATTATCACACAAAAAGTTCTACACAGGTAAAATCACAGGTCTGGACTGAAACAAAAAAAATTAAAATATTCCATCAGTTATTTTATCAGTTTGTAAACAAACTATAGGTGTTTTTGTGTTATGTTTTCTATTGTGGGGAAATTAGTTGTTATTACACTAAAATTAGTTCCTATTTTATGACAACTTACTTTTTCCTTACTTATTTCTTCAAGTATCTTCACTAATTTTCTTTGAAGTTTTTCCAGTAAAGATTTCCTTCTTCCTCCTCTCTTTTCCTGTCCTTTTACATTGTTTTGTTCATTTATTGATTTTTCTGATATGATAAAGGTTGTCTAGAATTAGAAATGACCACATATTCAGTTACATTGCAAAAAGGATATCATATTTTAATAATTGAGTAATGGAATAGCATCATTAACATTCATTTTTGTTCCCTGAAGGATTTTGCTTATGCTGAATTAGGTTGCAACATCAATGATGTGCAATATAATAGCCTCAATGCAAAAAAAAAAATTCTGCAAACAGGATTTTAGTGAGATTTTTTACAATTATTATTATTATTCAAAATACAACATGGCTATTTCTCAGTTGGTTTAGGAGTCTAAAAAAGTTTCTGAAATTTGACAAATAAAAATGATGGCAAAATAATACAATTGGAGATCAGTAAAGAGTCAGATAAACAATCAGATAACAGAAAAATAGACTACATGCTGAATAGACAATTTGTAGAATTAAATTCAAAGAACCCTTCCCTCATTTTCTTTTATATATCTTTGACTTCATTGTATATCATTAGCTTTAGGAAATATAATTAAAATTAAAAGTATTTTAAATGAAATAAAATACTTTTATATGTATCTATGTTTGTATGCATATATGTGTGTGTGTGTGTGTGTGTGTGTGTGTGTGTGTGCATGTATCCATGCTTAATTGTAGCCTTCTTGAGGAAGGGGAAGGGGAAGGAGGAAAAAAAGAACAAAGTAAAAAGTTCACAGCAGAGAACAAAAGGAAACTTACAAGGAAGCAAAGAAAAGATGCACAGCTTAGAACACAATGTGTAGTATTTACTATATAGACTTTCTTGAAATGAAATTTATTGCTGTATATTTTTAATTCTCTCTTATGTTCTGCTGTGCATAGAACAATGATTTTTTCCTTTTCTTATTTTGTATTTAAGTTTTAACATTTAATATTTAAGTTTAGGTTTCTTTTCTTACTGTGTATTGAAGTTTTAGTATTTAAGTTTAAAATTAACTAAAAAATAGATTTCATATTTTTAAAACATGCAGACCACTATGTTTAAAGATATGATTAAAAATATCCTTAAAGTAAAGTAGTATTTCAAAATTATAAAATGTAAAGACTATTATATGAATTGAAATTGCAAAATGTTATGTTCAAATTAAATTTATTTTTCAAATTCCTTTTCTAATAGATCTTTACTTGGCTACAATGAATGTGATTCTCCTAAATCTTTTATCTGAGTATGAGTTCAGCATATGGTAGAATATGTTTTCCTCTAGTTACAGAATAATTTAAACATAATATGCCTTAAAATGCAGAAGGATATTACAAGGCCAACAAAGGCAAAATTATTTTTTTTTTGCTCTATAGGAAATATTTGCAGCTAGTCAACTTTCAACTGTGACATTGGGAAAGTAAAGTACATAAAACTGTCTTAAAAAGTGCAGTTTCTCCTTTTGTAGAATATACTGAGGGAATATCATGAAAGATTGATGAATTGTCACTTTCATATCATGCTAGTAGTTATTTTCATTCATGATCTTTTGGATGTCTCCTTTGTCCTCTGTTTTTGGGAAAATGAGAAATTAGAAATCCTTGCTATACCTTGGGTCCCCTTTTTGTAACAGGAAAAGTCTCTGATTAAACATGTTATGAATACAATATTTCCTTGAAGTGAGGTATTGTTATACAGTGGAAAGAGTCCTGGATTTAGAGTAAAAGGACCTGGGCTAGAATCCTCATTCCACCACAATAAGTACCAAATATAAATGCCCATTGAGCTCTCTGGACCTTGATACACTCAATGTAAAATGAAAGGATTGAAAAATAACCCCAAAAGTCCCTTCCAGCTCTAACTCTGGATGTATTAACTCTTAGGCTATCAGAAAAGACTGATTAATCTACATATATTCATTAGAAACATAGTATAGTGTCTTATGCTTTAAAAAGTATTGATCATTTTTTTCTATAGGCCAAGGCTTAGGAGAAAAGGGACTATTAATGCATTAGACTTGGAAAGTCTATGGGGTATGGTGGATTGTAGGAAGGATAAAAAGAACATGCTTCTTATACAAACTTTTCCAAAAAAGAGAGAGAAACATATGAAAAGTCTAAAAATATTCAAAATATCAAAAGAAAGACAGAAACATTTTGTCAAAGAGAAAAGATGTCTCTTTTCATGACAAAAACAAAATGCGCTCATTGGAAAAATTCTAAACAAGGTTGATATTCTGTCTGCAACTTCACAGGAAATAAAAAGATTTATGAAAATAAAGCTAGAAATCTCTGAAAAAGCTGAGTCATTGGCAAAATATGGAGGATACAGTATATGTAAGAAAAGGTTATAGCTGGACATGTTATAAAAGAATTTTTTAAAAAATTCATTGTTTAGTCAATCAGCATCAAAAACTTTATATATCAGCACAAAGGAATCTGAGAAAATGTTCATTTTCTAACATTGGAAATTGAAAAAAAAACAAACATTAAATAGTTGTGGTTTAAGTGGTTTAAAGTTGTAATTGTTTTTTTACTTGAAAACAGTCTCCTCCTACTAAAATACATTCATGACAATCTAGAGATTAGACCAAATAGAAATAATGTTAATTCACATTTGGTATGCCCACATTACTCCATTTACTGAAAGGACATGTGGGGAATATCAATGACCCTGAATTTAAGAAATCCATTTTAACTACTTAGTAAAAAAAAAAAAATCAATATTATAAAATGGCCATTCTATTTTATAAAGGTAGAAGCAACCCAATTATTCCTTTGAATCTAATAGAAAAAGTTTGTCATTTCTTTGGCAATACACTCATTTGGGCCATTGGGAACCACTTAGTAAATCACGATTGTCTAATAGAGATTCACTACTGTATGTCTTTAAAAAGACTCCAAGAATTCTGTACTAGTACAGTTCTCCAAGACCCCCAATAGATATTTCTCTTTTGTTGGATATGGTTACTCAAACTGGCATAGACGTTGCCTGGCACCAGAAATAACGTAATTTTGTAATAGACAATATCTCTCATCTCTTCATCCTACAGGTGAATGTTTCTATCATGTATGAACTTGTGTGCCTCTCTGTGTGTGGATAATTGTGACATCCATGACCTATGTGCAGATTTCATCTTTTTCTACTTGAGGCAGATATAACTGCTAGAAATGAAAAGGGATAAAAGGAAGCACCATTTTCTGTAAGCATGTAGAGTTTCAAAAGACAAGATGAGGAGATAGTTTTACTTGACTTCTAGTCTAGAACATGCATTTTGCCAAATGCCCTGTGATTTCATCTTGCCTTTCCAAGAAGAGGAAGAAGCCTGGAAATGAGTGGAAAGCTGATTTATCACTGCAGTACCACACTGCTAGGATATGCAAAATAGTCATAAAATGGGAAAATCAATCCTTTCCCACCCACACCCTTAATTGTAGAGCCTTCCTTCTGTTTATTATCTCCACCCTATCCTGTGGATATCTTACTTATTGACAGCTGTTTATATGTTATCTCCCCCATTAGACTGTGAGCTCATTGAGAAGAGAGATTGTCTTCTACCATTTTTTTTGTATCCTCAGCACTTTCCACAGTACTAGACACATAGAAGACACATTAATAAATGTTTATTAATTGATATGTGCTTTCACAGGACCTGAAAACTGCCCCATTAATATCCTTAATCAGAAGTGAACTTCAGAATTTTGAAAAATGGTCAGAAAAGGGATAGAATTCTGACATTGTCATTATATTCTGATCACAGGGAAGGGTCTGTAATGCATTTTGGTTGAAACAGAAATATACTCCAGTGATAACAAAAACTGAATCCCTGAATGGCAGGTGACTCTACTTGGTTTGGAAAAAAAAATCTGACATCCAACACTTCCTGACATAGATGTTAGAACTGTCCCTGGGAAACATGGCAAGTCAAAACAAGAACACTAAGATAGTCACACAGGGACATGTGTGGGAGACAAAGACATCAATAGAATCAAACCACTCCAAAACAATGACAGACATCGAATGCCAGATCTGAGTTGCTAATAATACTGTAGAGATTGGAGTCTTTATTTAGCTCTTTGATGGATGCATTAGCAATTCTCTTATAATAAACTTGTTAAATGTAGTTTAGCATTCATTTTGTGACTCTCTGCTAATCTGCCCATTAACAGAGATTCTTTTCCTATTAGAGATTCTATTTAAATTGTCCAGAGAAGATCCACTTGGACTTGAAAGATGAATAAAATATGGAATATAAAATCGTATACATCAAGCATTATCTCAAACATTTGAATATACTTCACTGGCATAAGAAGAGGAAATTAATCTCTACATCAAAAGGATCAAAGATTTACATTTCTTTGCTGTTTTTTAAATTAATATGCATTAGTAAGCAACAAAAATGTAAATGATTATGACAAAATAATTCACAAACTAGGCTAAGTAATCTTGAATGGGATGGGGCAGCATAAAGTACATATAGTGAAATCCTCCTACAATGAATCAGGAAAACTACTATTATTCCAAGAGGGTAAAGAGAGGGGTAAACATGCAAAATGTATCAAGCCTACTTTAAAACACCTATTATGTACCAGGCACTAAGATAAACTGAAATATCAAAAAAAATCTCTATAGATAATTTGGCTCACTAAAGTTACATTTAGCAAATCTACAAGACAAGGATGACAAACACCAGTTTCACTCCACGTATGTACCACCTAGGCAATTAGATGGTTCAGTGGATAGAGCACTGGTCTTGATGTCAGGAAGACCTGTTCATATTTAGCCTCAGACATTTACTGTGTGACCCTGGACAAGTCACTTAATCTCTATTTGCTTTAATCCACTGGAATAGGAAATGTCAAACCACTCTAGTATCTTTGCCAACAAAGCCCCATGTACAGTGTGGTCCATGGCATCAAAGAGATTGATACAACTGAATAACTGAACAACACCAACATGCATCATCTTCTACCACATGCATATTCAGAAAATATGGATTCATAAACCAAATGATAGGAGTAATTTTAAGATGTTTGATCTTTGAACAAGAGATTGGTGGGTAATGCAGATTACTGAGTATTTTGGGGGGAAAATAAAAACAAACAGTCCCAAGTCATAATAGGTTGGTTGATGGATATATTGGAAGGAAACATAGGTCTTATTAATACAATTGCCAATTAATTCCTCCCCTTGGCATTTCTTAGGTGACTCACTTTATCCATTCTCAGCTACAACACCTAAATCCTTGTTTCTGGACCTCTGATTATTAGGCAAACCCCCCATCCCTCTTTCCCCCCCAAACACATGAATATATACACTATCACAAATGAACGTAGGGAAATGGTAGGGAGAAAGGAAGGTAGCTACAGTATAGAATATCAGCAAGAGTGCTTGACTTGGAGCCAGGAGACCTGGGCTTAAATGAAAGGTCCAGCATTTACCAGTTATATGCCCATGGTTATTCACTTAATGCCTTCGGATCTGAGTTTTTTCATCTGTAAAACAGAGATGATGATACCAGTGACACTTACATTATCTTACTCACAAACTGAATTGAATTATTATTATTATTATTACGGTGATACAGAAATTTCAAAAATCCATCCAGACTATAACTTGTTGCTCCCTCTATTCCACTTCCTCTCCCTTACCATGACTCATGGGATAGTAATGGATGCCTGGATTCCTGTAAGCACAAATTGGGGAAACAACTAGGAGAGAGAAAGAAGGAGCCCAACAAGTTTTGGAGCAAAGGCAGTAGAAGAAAGAGCCAAAAAGCAGGAAAGTTTGGTAAGAGGAAAGTTAGGTAGGATGCAAAGAGCTTGAAAAGTTTCAAGACGAAGAAAGAAAAATAGGGGGAATAATATTGTTATCAGCAAAGACTAGACCTAGTATGCCCCTGCAACTCCATCCCCATCATAGGCCTGTAATAGTAAGATTGACCCCTGAGTTATGACCAGACTCAGGGGCTAGCAGCAGATGTATATCAGAGAAAAAAGCTTAAGATATGATCAGAACAGAGCAGCAAGTGGTGAGGACAAATTTGCTTGAAAAAAGAATCATTGTCATACCAAGGTTTGCAGTTTTGATCTTCAAGTTGCCTTTGTAAAGATTTCAATCTGTGCACTGAAATGTGAGCTTTCTTGAACTCCTGGGTTGTTTGTCTAGTTTGTAGACGAAAGGGAAACTTGAATCTGACCATTCAAATTATATCCCTTGAAGTCCTTGGATTTTCAGCTTTCCTTCAGACAAAGGAAAGTTTTTGAATCTGAGTTGATCTACAAATGTCAAGAATGCCATATATCATACATTCTCTCTCTCTCTCTCTTTCTCTCTCTCTCTCTCTTTCTCTTTCTCTCTCTCTCTCTCTCTATTATACACACACACTCATACATAATATATATGCGTAAATATATATAATATATATGTGTATAAGTATTTTTTGGTTTTACTTTCCTATAGACTAAGAATTTGGAGCTTTAGAAGAAATATGGGTATGAAGGAGATGCCCATTGTACATATTTATTGTATTTGGTTTTATTTATTTTTGTATAGTTATTATAAAGAATACACAGTATAAATTTATTCTATGCTTGTGTTATTGAATTCCATTAAAAAAGACAGTAAGAGAAGAGAGCAAAGTTTCCAATGGGTAGAGACTGAGCCAGAGTTTTAAAAATCCATAATAACACATTAGACCAAGAATTCTTAATCTGAGGCCCATAGAAAAACAAACAAAAAAAAAGGTTATGACCCCTTGCATTAGACTTTGAGATTAGACTTTGCATCTCCAACACAGCAAAGATAGGCAAAAGAGGCAATTTTCTGAGTGCTGTAGCCAGTTTGGCATTACTAGAATGCCCTAGCACTGGGTGAAGTGCTTAAAGTAGCAGATGAAAACAACACCTGTCCTTTATCACTGAATAGAGTCAGGCACTTTGTCAGCAATTTATCCTGGGGTTAAAAGATGAAGTGTTCAGTTTCAATTCAGTGCCAGGTTATAGGAGTTTTTGGAAGACCATTGGAGTAAATGTCAGTACATTCTGATTTAGTCAAGAATTTTTTAAAATATATTTATTAAGCACCTATTATATGATCTATGCAAGGAAGAGTGAAACAGCTATGGTACAGTCCCAACTCTCAAATATTTTATAATATAATAATGATAGTGGGACTGAGCCCATCAATCATTAAAATATAAGGGAATTGGTGAAAATTGGGAAGAGGAAGTCTAAGGAAAGTAGTATAAGACATTGGTAACAGAAATCATTTTCAGATGTTGGTGGAGGAAGGGAAGAAAAAGATAAGGAAAAGTTTCAAGTAGAAATTAACACCTGAGTTGAACCTTGCAAGAAAAAAGGGATATATAGATAGATAGATAGATAGATAGATACACACATATATAATATATATAATATATATAATCTGTATACATATATATATGTCCATTTTAGCTTTGGGAATGTGAGCAAATACAGAGAGACTAGAGAGGGTAAATGAGAAATGGAGATGAAGAGGGGTTTGATTAGACTATAAGTTAATGTATGTGAAGGGGAGTAGTGTAGGATAAGACAAGAACATTAAGTTGGAAATAAGTTGCATAGGATGGAACTTGGATTCAACGATTTCAAAACAAAACAAAACGAAAAACATTAAATGCCTCCAGATACAAGGCAGTATGGTGGAACCAAAGAATATGAAGAAAAATATAAAAATAGTCCCTAGCCTTATGGAACTTAGGTTCTATTAAATAAATGACAATATCAGGAATGTGTAATTGATTCAGTTGGTAAAGTTGAGACACTGAAGCTTTTTCAGTAGAGGAGTAAGTTAGATAAATTGGTAAATTAGTGATCTCAGTAAGTCATTTGACTAAATAGATTGGAGAATGGACATGCTGATGTTAGAAAGATCAGGTATGAGTTAATTTTAATAGTCTTGTTATAAAGAATAAAAGTCATGAGATGATAACAGTGGAATTAGAGAGAATGTTCAAGTTTCAAGAGTACCATGCATAGTGAGTACTCATCCAGTAGGTTGAATCTTATCTAACCTCAAGATTTTGAATCAATTCTAATATATTTTGGGATAGAATCTGGAAAACTTGTTCAGTACAGATATCTCTGGCATCATACAATAGAACTATTCTTGAACATACTTGAAGAGAGTACCAAATCCACAGGCTCATTTGAATTAGAATCACCTTTCTCACAACTGCCTTGAGTTAATGGAGCAACATGGTAATTTCAATTGATAAAGGCACAATTCAAATACCATCTCCTCCATGAAACTTTTCCGAGTTCCCCAGAAGGAAATGCTATTTCCAACCTGTGTGTTCACTTATTACTTTGTCTTTGCCACTCATCCATTAAAACCCTTATAGCAATTTTATAGTCATTTGTATAATTAAAAAAAAACTTTCCTATAATAGTCTAATATCATTGAGGGCAGGAATCATGCATTATTTATGCTTGTATATTTTCTGTTTCCTAGCATCTTACTAGGTGTTGGATATATAATAATGTGTGTGTATATATGCATGTGTATGTATACACACATGTGTGAATGTATGTGTATATGTATACGTATATGCACTCATATAAGCAGTCTTTTACCACATTATTATAGAACTGGTTTGCTTATGGCAAAGATAAATAAAATGGATGAAAAAGAAAAAAAAAGCAAAGACATAAGGTCAGATCTGTGGTTATACCCTGCGGACACTATTGACTGACTTATTTATCATTCAGATTAAGTATACAGAGAAAAAGAACTTCACTAGATAATTGTGAAAAATGTAGTTTGTCAACTGTTACCCACAACCAACTCTCTCCAGTTGCTACAAAATACACACTTATTTGGGGAAACCTTAAAGTGATGAAAAAATTATATAGCTATAGTATCATTTTGGAAAATAAATATAAAATGCAAAATTATGTTTGGACAGGTAAAGTAGACCCATTATAGTTTGTGAGAATTTAGAAAGTAACTATTTAGAATGTTAGGACAAATGAAAACATATAGCAAAATTTCTATCATTTTTTTAAAATACACAGTACCTACCTCTATAAAAATATAAAAAGAGATATACATTTAAAAATGAAAGTAATAATATTTCTTACACTCCATTCTGATATGTGTGTGTTTTTTTTTTTCTTTAATGAGATGACCTATTACAACCTATTACAAACTTCAAGTAAATTTTTATTATGGGTGACAAGTTGTTGTTCATTGTCAGCAGTGTTGAAGGGCCACCATGGTACTGCCATTTGACCAGAAGGCAGGCCTTATTATTAATGAATGTCTTGATCATTATAGTGGGTAAAAGGGATAGATGATAAAAATTCAGAGGATGTATCAAAAACAGCAACTCCTACAAAATATCACATCTCAATCTGGTTCTCAATACCATAAAATGCCAACGCAAACTCATGCCAGATTTGCTAATGAAGTAGAATGTCAGCAATCATCTAGTGGATTTGGTAAAATAATGCATACATAGGTGGTTAATAAATTCTTGTTCCCTTCCCTAACTTTGTTCTCCCATCATCTCTATCAATGAAATCTTTCACTTCCTTCGAGATTTGGCTCCGATAATGTCTGTTCCATATAGTTTTCCTTGATTTTGGCACCGCTAACTGATAAATCCCTTCTTGAATCTCTCATAACACTATTTTGATCATACTTATGAACTCTACCACAATTCTGATTTGTGTTTTATTTCTGGATCTTTGTATTATATTTTGCTTGTTTATTTACTTCTCTTTTACCTTAATTCTTTGATCCTATATATACAAGAAAGCAAGAGAAAAATATTTTATAGACTTATTCCTTTAAAGTTCCATATTGAGGTATTACCATAGTGTTCAGATAACCCTGTATCCTTATCAGCCACAACAGTATGTAAAGCTCTGGCAAATACCAATAAACTGTAAGGATTGTCAATGAGTTTGTCGTCTCTGAAGGCTAGTCTAGGCTAGCGCAGAAAAGCCTAACATTGCACATTTTTTAAAGTAAGGGTTGGGGTCTTTGAGATGCTGGACAAAATTATAGCTATACTGATTTTCACCTTCTGTTGCCAAATGATAAACTTACCATCGGCCAAAGTATGGCTGGGAGTATGGCTTAAAGAAAGTAGCATGATACAGTGAATGGGATGGGGGGAGAAAATACTGACTCTGAAATCCTGGCTCTGATGTTTATTACCTATGTGACTTTGGACAAGTCAATTAACACCTGAAGTCCTCAATTTCCTCAGCTGTAAAATGAGAAGGTTGTACTAGATGTCCTCAGAGAATTTTTCTAGTCCTACATCTATAATCCTCAGAAAATGCACACTGGTGCAGTTGTAGATTTTGTTTAAGTACCAAAATGTTGGAATATGATGCAAAAAGTAAAAGGATCTAATCTCAATCCAGTTTGAAGATTAGCTATCTTTCTATTTCCTGTTCTGCTGGTTTTTCCTTGTTTATTGGTTATCAGGCCAGTATCTTTGCTTAGGCAAATCAAGCTTTCTCCTCTATCATTTTATGTCAATGCTCTTCCATCCAAGGAAACACCTAAACTAAGTTGTGGGGACCTTTGCTTCAAAAACAACTCACTTATAATACATTAATCTTTTCTACTGAATATTGGATCTTTCCTTTACCATGTAGCCAAAGTCTGACTTGTTCACCATTTCAAAATCAAAGGTTTCCCCTCAGTGTCTTCCAAAATCTTTTTATGCCTGTTTAAGAATTGCTGGTTCTGGAGGCAGAGCCAAGATGGCAGATTAAAAGCAGTGACTTTCTTGAGCTCTCCCCCAAACCCCTCCAAATATCTGTAAAAAATGGCTCTAAACAAATTCTTAAGCAGCAGAACCCACAAAAAGACAGAGTGAAACAAATTTCCAACCCAAGACAACCTGGATGGTTGATCAGAAAGGTATATTGCACCAGGCTGGGGAGAGGAGCACAGTTTGGTGTGGGCGTACAGGCCTCAGCAACCCTGGAGCAAGCCTCAGAGGACTGAATTGCAGGCAACTGTGGTGGTTTCCAGACTTCTCAACCCATGAACACCAAAGACAGCTTAAAAGGTCAGTAGGAAAAGTCTGTGTCTGCAGTGGTGAGGGAGAAGTATGGATGGCCCCAGGGTGGCAGCTGCCTCTGGATCTTCAGGGCAACAGACTGAGGGAGAATCAAGTGGATGAACAGAGGGGGATTGCAGGGATCTCTTTGCTGGTGCAGGATTCTCTTGCTTTGCCCATGTTTGGATATAGGTCACAGTTCTGGGTAGCAGTGCTGGGGCAAGGAGGAGCACTGGCATGGTGGAGCTTGTAGTGGCTGTGGAGAGAGAATCCTCCTAACAGTTCCAAGACAGAAAAGAGTGCTTGTGATCACTCATAGACCAGAGCACAGGCCAGGAAAGGAGTAAGCACCTAACCCTTGATCATAGCGCCTTGGAAGAACTGAAAATTTACAGGTCCCTGGAAGTATCTCTGAAAACTGCTGCACAAAACCCCTGAAGCTTGAGACAGTACATTCTCCACACTGGAAGCAGACCCCTACTTTAACAAAGCATTTATAACTCAAGTAATTGGCTGGGATCATGAGCAAGCATCACAAAAAGAGACAAACCATAAAATCTTTCTTTGGTAACAAAGAAGATCAAAACATACAACCAGAAGAAGACAACAAAGTCAAAGCTCCTACATCCAAAGCCTCCAAGAAAAATACGAATGGGTCCCAGGCCATGGAAGAGCTCAAAAAGGATTTTGAGAAGCAAGTAAGAGAAGTAGAGGAAAAACTGAGAGTGATACAAGAAAATCATGAAAAACAACTCAACAGCTTGCTAAAGGAGACCCCAAAAAAATTGAAGAAAATAGCACCTTAAAAAAATAGCCTAACCCAAATGGCAAAAGAGGTCCAAAAAGCCAATGAGGAGAAGAATACCCTAAAAAGCAAAATTGCCCAAATTGAAAAGAAAGTCCGAAAGCTTATAAAAGAAAATACTTCCTTAAAAATTAGAATGGAGCAATTAGAAGCTAGAGACTTTATGAGACATCAAGAAATTACAAAACAAATTCAAAAGAATGAAAAAATAGAAAACAATGTGAAATATCTCATTGGAAAAACAACTGACCTGGAAAATAGATCCAGGAGAGAGAATTTAAAAATTATTGGACTATCTGAAAGCCATGATCAAAAAAAAAGAGCCTAGACATCATCTTTCAAGAAAGTATTAAGGAAAACTGCCCTGATATTTTAGAACCAGAGGGCAAAATAGAAATTGAAAGAATCCACTGATCACCTCCTGAAAGAGATCCCCAGAGGAAAACTCCTAGGAATATTGTAGCCGAATTCCAGAGTTCCCAGGTCAAGGAGAAAATATTACTAGCAGCCAGAAAGAAATCATTCAAGTATTGTGGAAACACAATCAGGGTAACACAAGATTTAGCAGCTTCTACATTAAGGGACTGTAGGGCTTGGAATATAATATTCTGGAGGGCAAAGGAGATAGGATTACAACCAAGAATCACCTACCCAGCAAAACTGAGCATAATCCTTCAGGGGGGAAAATGGACATTCAGTGAAATAGGGGACTTTCAAGCATTCTTAATGAAAAGGCCAGAACTGAATAGATAATTTGACTTTCAAATACAAGACTCAAGTGGAACATGAAGAGGTAAACAGGAAAGAGAAATCATAAGAGACTTATTAAGGTTGCTGTTTACATTCTGCATGGAAAGATGATATTTGTAACTCATGAGTCCTTTGTCAATATTAGAGTAGTTGGAGGGAAAAATATATGCCTGTATATATGTACATATATATAGATAGAGGGCACAGGGTGAGTTGAAGATGAAGGGGTGATATCTGGAGAATAAAATTAAGGGGTGAGAGAAGATTATATGGAGAGAAGGAGAAAGGGAGAGGTAGAGTGGGGTAAATTATCTCACATAAAACAGACAAAAAAAGGCTTTTACAGTGGAAGGGAAATGGGGGAAGGTGAGAGGAAATGAGTGAATCTTATTCTCGTTGGATTTGACTTAAGGAGGGAATAAGATACACAATGGGATATGGAAATCTATCTTACCCTACAGGAAAATGGGGGGGGGGAGACAGGAGAGCAGGGGGATGATAGAAGGAAGGGCAGATTGAGGGAGGTGGTAAACAGAAGCAAACACTTCTCAGGAGGGACAGGGTCAAAAGAAAGAATAGAATAAATGGGGGAGAGGGCTAGGATTAAAGGAAATATACTTAGTTTTTCACATGACTACACATGTATAACCTGTATTGAGTCGCTTGCCTTCTCAGTGACGGTAGGTGAGGAGGGAGGAAGGGAGAAAATTTGGAACCCAAAGTTTTAATAACAAAAGTTAAAAAAAAAAATAAAAAAAATTTTCACATGCAAAAAAAAAAAACCCAAAACTTGGGTTTTTGGATTTATCAAATGCTAGATTACTATAGTCATTTACTACTGTGTATTATGAACCTAATTTATTCCACTAATCTAGACTCTGTTTCTTAGCCATTACCAGATTGATTTAATGGTTAGTGCTTTATTATATAGTTAGAAATTTGGTACTGCTAAGCTACTTTCCTTCACAGTTTTTTCCCATTGATTTTCTTGATATTCTTGATTTTTGGTTCTTCCAGATGATTTTTATTATGATTTTTTCTAACTCTATAAAATATTTCTCTGGTAGTTTGGTTGGTATGTCATTGAACATGTAAATTATATATGTAGAATTATAATTTTTATTACCTTGGCTTGGCCAACAAAGAAATTAATATTTTTTAAAATGTTTGGGTCTATCTTCATTCATGTGAAAAAATGTTTTGTAATTGTGTTCATTTAGTTCCTGGGTCCATTTGGGCAGATAGACTCTTAAGTATTTTGTATTGTTTGCTGTTATGTTAAATGAATTTCTCAATCTCTTGCTACTGGATTTTTGTTGGTAGTATATAGAAATGCTGAAGATTTGTGTAGGTTTATTTCATATCTCTTGACTTTGCTGAAGTTATTATTTCAACTATTTCTTTCAGTTGATCCTTTAAGTAAACCACCATATCGTAAGAAAAAAAAAGAATTGCTGGTTCTTCTCATTTGTAGTATAAGGTGGGAATGGTGGAATATATTTAAAAAAGCACTGAAGACTGGGGTTCTAGTATCAGCTCCACCTTCCCTTTGATTCCAAAGATTTTGTCCTATTACTTAGTAAGGTTGATTACTTTATCATACTAATAGATCTTTGAGTGTATGACATTGTTATTTCAGTTTTCAACAGAAAATATTTATGAAGAACCTACTATGTGTTCAGCACTGTACTAAGCACTACATGTAAACACATATAATGTGATTCCTGGGAATCAAGGAAATTATAATTGAATTGAATAGCCAAGGCCAACATTCACAAACCTATTAGAACTTTAAGACATAGACTTCTGAGACATGTGATGTACATTCTATGAACATTGTGAATTCCAAGGAGGTTGAAGTAAATCAATGACAGCTAGAGGAAGGAAGGAAGTAGAACTTATTATGGACTGACAGGAATGTTTTTATATATTCAGAGTAAAGAGAGAATGGAATATTACATAATTTGAAGAATGAATGAAGACACAGAGGCAAGACTATAGTGCTCTTTGCAAGATAGTGAGTAGAGCAGTCTGACTAGGATAGAAGATATGCATGGAAATACAGTGGGGAACAAATTTGAATTGATAGGGAGGAACAGGACTAGATTTTCATAGGATATACATGTAGAAGAGACTGATATTAGAGTCTAATCCTGTCCCTATACACACCCTTTTTTATATTTGAGGAAACTGTGGCACACAGAAGGGATACCAAATAACAAAGACATATAGATGATGTGGTATGACATAGAGATAAGTTAAAGGCATTTGTGTAGTAATAATGTAAGGAATAGGCTATTTAAGGAAGATTTGCTAAGCAATTACTTTAAGTATGTAGAGGAGTCAACTAGGAAATTTTCTCACCTAAGAGAAAAATGATGAGTGCCAACCATAGCAGAGTAAATAGAAAGGAAGTGAAATATATCAAAAGTGCTTTAAAGAAGAATGGTTAAGATTTTAGGGTAACCAGGTATAGGGTATATAGAAAGACGAGTCATTTTTGACTCAACTCTAATATCCGATATCTGTAGGTATAAAGATAAATAAGATTTTATTGATATTTTCTGTTTCATACATTAACATAGTTATTTCAAGTATCTCTGACTCTCCCTCAACCAGAAAGGCATCCAATATGAAAATAGTATTTTTAGACAGGAAATAAAGATGCATTGAAAAAGTCTGGGAGGCAGAGCCAAAGTGGCA
Source organism: Vombatus ursinus (assembly GCF_900497805.2). Classification (NCBI taxonomy): domain Eukaryota; kingdom Metazoa; phylum Chordata; class Mammalia; order Diprotodontia; family Vombatidae; genus Vombatus; species Vombatus ursinus. The sequence goes on along the minus strand of NW_020950792.1, from coordinate 4,987,071 downwards.
GAGAAAAGCTAGAAAGTTGTGTGAGCTTTCCCCAGTTTCCCTCAGAAACAACATCAAATCAAGCATCTAAACCAAAGGTTCCCAAACTTATTTGGCCTACTGCTCACTTTAAAAAAAATTACTCAGTGTCCCCTGAAAATCTACTTTCTTGTTTTTTTTAAAAATAAATTTGCATTATTTCAATATATATATATATATTTTAAATGATGCATCTTAAATTTAATAATTGTAAATATATGGGTTTTTTCCTACGTTGACATTTTGATAATGCAATATTGCATCATTTAACCATATAGGATTGTGTTGTAAACAAGTCATTACATTCAAATATTCCCGCCAATGCATGCTGTACTTTCCTGCAATGCACAACACACTCACTTACCAACACTTGTTTGTTAAGATCTGTCAGCAGACTTGACCATTGACTGGTTTTAAGTTACATTTTGTGTGTTTAGTTGGAAAATAATGTAACCACTACTACTTTAACTCTGTTATACAACAGATGAAACATGTAAAATTTTTTTTTTCAAAATTTTCTTGTCTTTTTTCCTTATGTTTCCACCACCCCCTTTTAAAAATTCAACAACCCCTAATTGCACTAGCAGCTACTAACACCCCCCTGGATTGTTCCAGCACCCTCCAGGATGTGGTATCACTCATTTTGGGAACCTATGCATAGATTCTGAAGGGACAGAACTCACAAAAAGATGAATCAAAACAATTTTACAACCCAGGGTAATGTAGATAAACTTCAGGAAAGGTCTATCTCACTTGGGTAAAAGGGGAGCGTAGCTCAGTGTAGATAGTGTCCAGGCAGGTCCTTAGCCACAGCACAGATCATCAATGGAGGCTGCTTGGTCCTGGCTCAGTAGGATAGTGGCACAGTAGGCCAGCTGAGAGGCCTCCAACCTCAGTGTAGAAGGCAACTCATCAGGCCCATAACCCAGGGAACAACAGGTGCAAATAGGCCAAGCCACCCTAGCATAGTGGGCAAGCCCTAAGCACCTGAGGACCCCGTGCAAAAAGTCATTCACCAGGTCACTGATCCTCAGCACAAAAGGCTTGGGACAGTATACCCTGTACCCCAAGATTAGAACTCAACTTTTAAAAATAAGCAAAAAAAAATACCCCTGACTCTAGAAAGCCACTGTGATGACAGGTAAGATCAAAGCAAAAACTCAGAAGAGGAAAACAATGCCAAAATGCCTATATGTGAAGCTTCAATGGGGAATATGAATTGGTCTCAAGCCCCAAAAAAGTCCTCTTCAAAAAGGTCATAAACGATTTTAAAAATCAAATAAGAGAGGTAGAAAAATTGGGAGAAGAAATGAAAGTTATGCAGGAGAATAACAAAAAAAGAGTCAGTAGCTTGGAAAAGGAAACAAAAATTGACTGAAAAAAACAACTCCTTCAAAAATAGAATTAACCAAATGGGGGAAAAATTCACTTAAGAAAACAGCTCCTTTACAAGTAGAAGTGGTCAAATGGAAGGAGGTACAAATGCAAATTGAAGAAAATAATTAAATAAAAATTAAGATTTGGCAAGTGGAAGCTAATAACTTTGAGACATCAAGAATCAGTCAAACAAAATAAAAAATAATGAAAAATAGAAGAAAATGTAAAATACCCTATTGAAAAAAACAACTGACCTGAAAAATAGATCCAGGAGAGATAATTTAAGAATTATTGTACTACCTGATCAGAAAAAGTGTCTGGAAAGCATCCTTCAAGAAATTGTCAAGGAAAACTAACTTGATATGCTAGAACCAGAGGTTAAGTCATTGAAAGAATCTCCTAATCACCTCCTGAAAGAGATCACGCAATGAAAATTCCAAGGAATATTGTAGCCAAATTACAGAACTATCAGGCTGAGGAGAAAATACTGCAAGCAGCCAGTAAAACAAAATTCAAATATGAAGGAACCACAGTCAGGACTTAGCTTCTATGTTAAAGGACCAAAGGGTTTGGAATATGATATTCTGGAAGGCAATGGAGTTTGTATTACAACCAAGAATCAAGTACCCAGCAAAATTGGACATAATCTTTCAGGGGAAAAGATGGACATTCAATGAAATAGGGGACTTTAAAACTTTCCTGATGAAAATACCAGAACTGAACAGGAAAATGATCTAAAAATACAAGACTCAATAGAAGCATAAAAAGTTAAACAGGAAAGAAAAAAAAACAACATGTTATTCAATAAGATTAAACTATTTATATCCCTACATGGAAAGATGCTATGTGTAACTCTTGATAACTGTATCTCTATTAGGACATTTAGAGGTTGGTACATAGGCAGTGCCTAGACAGAGTTGTTGGGAATAAGTTGACTTTGATGAGATGATATAAAAAAATTAAGGGGTAAAAAAAAAAGGATTGCACTGGGAGAAGAGGAAAGAGGAAGGCAGAATGAGGTAAATTATATTACATGAAGAGCCACAAAAGACCCATTCCAGCAGAAAGAAAGAAGGGAGGGGTGAGCATCGTTTGAACCTTACTCTCATTGGATTTGGCTCAAGGAGGGAATAACACACACTCAATTGGGAATAGAAATTTATCTTACCCTGTAGGAAAGTAGGAGAGGAAAAAGGAAAGAAAATGGTGGGGAGGGGAGTTAGCAGGGAGGACAGATTAAGAGAAGTGGTGGTCAGAAGCAAAAACACTGGTGAGGAGGCACAGGATGAAAGGAGTGGAAAGTATAAACAGGGGGAAAATAGGATGGAGGGAAATACACAGTAAGCAATCATAACTGTGAATGTGAATTGGATGAACTCTTCCATAAAATGGAAGCAGGTAACAGAGAGGATTAAAAACCATAATCAGACAGTATGTTGATTACAAGAAACATATCTGAAGTACAGAGACATACAAAGAGTAAATGGAAAAGGTTGGAGCAGAATACATTATACTTCAGCTGAAGCTAAAAAAAAAAAGCAGGGGTAACAATCTTGATCTCAGACAAAGCAAAAGCAAAAATAGATATAATTAAAAGAAATCAGAAAGTAAACTACATCTTACTAAAAGGTACCATTAAACAATGAAGTAATATCAATACTAAACCATATACACCAAGTGGACATGCATCCAAATTCTTAGAGGAGAAGTTAAGTGAGTTACAGGAAGAAATAGGCAGCAAAACTACACTAGTGGGGGACCTCAACCTCCCCCACTCAGGAGGAGATAAATCTAACCACAAAATAAGCAGGAAAGAAGTTGAGGTGAAAATAATTTTAGAAAAGTTAGGTAGACTTCTGGAGAAAATTGAATGGAAATATATACTTTTTTCTCAGTGGTACATATCATATCCACAAAAATTGTCCATGCGTTAGGGCATCATAGCCTCACAATCCAATGCAGAAAGGCAGATATATTAAATATATCCTTTTCAGATCATGATGTAATACAATTACATGTAATAAAGAGCTGTGCAAAGATAGACTAAAAATTAATTGAAAACTAAATAATCTAATCCTAAAGAACAAATAAGTCAAAATACAAATCATAGAAACAATCAATAACTTCAACCAAGAGAATGAAAATAATGAGACAATATACCAAGATTTATGAGATGCAGTCAGAGCAGTTCTTAAGGGAAATTTTACATCTCTCAATGTTTATATGAATAAAATGGAGAAAGAGGAGATCAATAAATTGTGCATGCAACTAAAAAAACTAGAAAAAGAACAAATTAAAAATCCCCAATTAAATAAAAAATTAGTCCTGAAAATCAAAGGAAAGATTAATAAAATTGAAAGTAACAAAAGTATTGAACTAATAAACAAAACTAAGAGCTGGTTTTGTCGGGGGGGGAACAATAAAATCAATAAACTTTTGGTTAATTTGATTTAAAAACAGAAGAAAGAAGAAAACCAAATTGCCAATATCAGAAATTAAAAGGGTGAATTCATCACCAATGAAGAAGACAATAAAGAAATGATTAGCTATTTTGTGCAACTGCATACCAATAAATCTGACAACCTAAGTAAAATGGATGAATATTTACAAAAATATAAATTGCCCAGATTAACAGAAGAGGAAATAAAATACTTAAATAGTCCCATGTGAGAAAAAGAAATTGAACAAGCCATCAATGAACTGCCTAAGAAAAATTCTCTAGGGCTGGATGTATTTACAAGTGAATTCCACCAAACAATTGATTCCAATACTATATAAACTATTTGGAAAAATAGGAAAAGGAAGATTCCTACAAAATTCTTTTATGACATGAATATGATGCTGATACCCAAACCAGGGAGAGCAAAAGCAGAGAAATAAAATTATATTTTTATTTATTTATTTATTGTTTAAATTTTAGGCAATTGGGGTTAAGTGACTTGCCCAGGGTCACACAGCTAGTAAGTGTCAAGTGTTTGGTCTGAGGCCAAATGTGAACTCATGTCCTCCTGACTTCAGGGCCGGTACTCTATCACTGTGCTACCTACCTGCCCTGAGAAATAAAATTACAGACCAATTTCCTTAATGAAAATTGATGCAAAAATTTTAAATAAAATATTAGCAAAGGGATATGGTAATTTATCACCAGTATAATACATTATGATAAGGTGGGGTTTATACCAGGAATATAGGGCTCTTTCATTACTGAGGAAATGATCAGTATAATTGACCATATCACTAATAAAACTAACAGAAATCTTATAATTATCTCAATAGATGTGGAAAAAGATTTTGACAAAATAAAGCACCTATTCCTATTAAAAACACTAGAGAGTATAGGAACAAATGGAGTTTTCCTTAAGTTAACAAGAAGGATCTATCTAAAACCATCAACAAGCATTATCCGTAATGGGGATAAGAGATAGAGGCCTTCCGTGTAAGACCAGGGATGAAACAAGGATAGCCATTATCACCACTATTCTTCAATATTCTACTAGAAATGTTAGCTTTAGCAATAAGAGAAGAAAAAAGAAATTAAAGGAATTAGAATAGGCAATGAGGGGACAAAATGATCACTCTTTGTAAATGATATGATGGTATACTTAGAGAATCTACTAAAAAAAAACTATTAGAAATGCTTAACAATTTTAGCAAAGTTGAAGGATATAAAATAAATCCACATAAATCAGCACCATTTTTATATATTACCAACAAAGCCAGCAACAAGAGATAGAAAGAGACATTCAATTTAAAATAATTGTAGACAATATAAATATTTGTAACTCTACCTTCCAAGATAAACCCAGCAACTATATGAACACAATTACAAAACATTTTCACACAAATAAAGTCAGATCCAAAAAACCGGAAAAATATCAATTGCTCATTGGTAGACCAAGAAAATATAATAAAAATGACAATCCTACCTAAATTAATTTACTTATTCAGTGCCATACCAATCAAACTAATAAAAATATTTTATTGAGGTAGAAAAAAATAATAACAAAATTCATCTGGAAGAACAAAGATCAAGAATTTCAAGGGAATTAATGAAAAAAATGCAAAGGAATGTGGACTAGTTCTACCATATCTAAAACTATATTACAAAGTGTCTATAATGGTACTAGTTAAGAAACAGAGTAGTGGATTAATCAAAGAGATTAGGTACACAAAACAGTAGTAAGTGACTATAATAATCTACTCTTTGATAAACCCTAAAACTCCAGCTTCTGGGATAAGAACTTACTATTTGATAAAAATTGCTGAGAAAACTAGAAAATAGTATGGCAGAAACTAGATATAGACCAACATCTCACACCATATACTAAGATAAGGTCAAAATGGGTTCATGATTTAGATATAAAAGGTGATACCATAAGCAAATTAGGAGAGAAAGGAATCATTTACCTGTCAGATCTATGGAGAAGGGAAGAATTTTTGACCAAATAAGAGACAGAGAACATTATGAAATGCAAAATGAATAATTTTTATTACATTAAATTAAAAATGTTTTTGTACAAACAAAATCAATGCAACCAAGACTAGAAGGAAAGCAGAAAGCTGGGAAACAATTTTTACTGCCAGTGTTTCTGATAAAGGCCTTATTTCTGAAATATATAGAGAACTGAATCAGATTTATAAAAAAAAATACAAGACATTCCCCAATTGTTAAATGGTCAAAGGATATGAGCAGGCAGTTTTCAGACTAAAAAACAATAAAGCTATTATAGGCATTTGAAAAAAATGCTTAAAATCACTATTGATTACAGAAATGCAAATTAAAATGACTCTTAGGTACTACCTCATACCTATCAGATTTGTTTATATGATGGAAAAGGGAAACGATAAGTGTTGGAGAAGATGTGGGAAAATTGGAACACTAATGCATTGTTAGTGGAGTTGTGAATTGATCCAACCATTCTGTAGAGCAATTTGGAACTGTGCTCAAATGACTATAAAACTGTGCATACCATTTGATCTAGCAATACCACCACAAGTCTGTATCCCAAGAAGATCATAAAAAATGAAAAGGACCCACATGTACAAAAATATTTATGTCACTTTTTTTGTGGTGTCAAAGAATTGAAAATTGAGGGAATGTCCATCAATTGGGGAATGGTTGAACAAGTTGTGGCATGTGAATGTAATGTAATACTATTGTTCTGTAAGAAATGATGAGCAGGCAGACTTCAGAAAAACCTGCAAGACTTACATGAACTGGTACCAAGTGAAGTGAGCACAATCAAGAGAACATTGTATAGAGCAACAGCAACATTTTGGAATGGTCAGCTATGAATGACTCAGCTCTTCTGATCAATACAAAATTTTCCAAGGTAATTCCAAAAGACTTGTGATGGAAAATGCTATCCATATCCAGAGAAAGAACTTTGGAGTCTGAATGGGGATAGAAGAATACTATTTTCTTTTCCTTTCTTTTTCATGGTTTTTCCTTTTTGTTTTGATTCTTCCTTCACAACATGACTAATGTGGAAATATGTCTAATATGATTATACATGTATAGCCTATATCAGACTGCATGCATCAGGTGGGGAGAAGAGAGGAAGAAAAAAAATTGGAATTGAAAATTTTATAAAAGTGAATGTTGAAGACTATCTTTACATGTAATTGGAAAAAATAAAATACTATTAATTGAAAAAAGAAAAGAAAAATAAAGAAAAAGTCTGAAAATATGTGCAAAGTGTAAAACCTGTTGACCTCCATGAAGGAATAGATTGAGGATTTATTCTCATATTCATTTGAATCCTGCTTGATCTCTATTATTTTGTTATATTTACTTTTATTGTGGTTTTTTTATGTGCATTTCATTGCATTTTCATTGTTGTAGTTACTGTGTATACGGTTTTCTTGACTCTACTTCCTTTACTTTGCCTCAGTTTATATAGAACATCCATGCTTCTGTGAATTTATCACATATATCATTTCCAATAGCAACTAATATTCCATCACATTCATGTACCAAAATTTGTTTAGTTATTCCCAAATTGATGAATATTTGATTTGCTTCTAATTTTTATCTATCAGAAAAATCCTGTTTTAAATATTTTAGAGGACAGGGTGATATTTTTTTTTTCATATTGATGGTTTCTTTGGAGTAGGAGCCCAGTAATGGAATCTGTTTTAAAGGGTATTGACATTTTAGTCACTTTATTTGCATAATTACAAATTGCTTTCCAGGATTGTTGTACTATTTCACAGATCACTAGATAATGTATCAATGTGCCTCTCCTTCCACAACACCTTCAACATTGACTTTAGTCTTTTTTCTGTAATTATTTTTGCCAATTTTCAGGACATGATAAAACCTCATGCTTGTTTGGGTTTCCAGAGGCTGGATGAGAATTAATAGAGATAAAGTAGAAAAGAGTAGAAGTAGTTTGGCTGGGAATGAGGTGTGTGAAATGAGGATCATAGGATACATTGAACTTTAGGTGACTATTCTGGCTTGGAAATAAGATTGGCTTAAAATGTTAATATAAAAAGTTAAATGAAAAATAATGTTATATGCACAAATGAGTATATATATATGTATATATGTATATACACACACACATATACATGTATTCTATATATGCTATTATAGTTGAATCATAGAGAAGACACTTCAATAGTAAATTTGCATCTGTGAATATATGTTTTATATTCTTAGCAAATTTCCAACATAATTAGCTGTCCAACTCTCTATTCAAATGCCGTTAATGGATTACTTTGTACAATTAAGTATGATTTATGTAAAAGCATTCCATCCCTAATTCTTTTCTATTAATTTGATAATGGTTTATGGAAAAATTTCATTTTGAAATAATTTCAAAATTGTTGTCATTATGCAGTATATATTGAAGAATTAGGAAGTGCTGTTTCAAGTGAAAGGTAATTTATTATTTTTTGACAAAGAATAATTATTTCATAGGTCTGATTTTTGGCAAATTTTCATTACTTTTTGTATATACTTGAAGAATTCAAAATGCATCAGATTTTAAAGATGATTTTACATTATATGATAATTAAAATATCTCTAAGCATCACATCATTAAAATTCTACTTTCCATTGATTTTTTTTTACTTAAATAGCACACAGTTGAAAGGAAAGAAATCAAACACAGAGATACCTTCAATTCTTCCTAAAGCATTTCAAGTGAAAAAAGTAATATAACAAGTCTGTTAATAACAGCATTTTCTTTTTCAATGCTGCCACAAATTTAATTACGTACTGAATTTCCCATTTTATACCTTTAAATTGAAAAGTTAGAAAACTACACATATTTTTTAAAGAAGTCCAAGCTATTTGAATTACTCAATAAGGCTTACCTATGTTGGTCTTCAGAGGTTTTCACTTCATAATATTTTCTATAAATTCAATTAAATATTTCCACACTACAACAGTATCTTTGGAAGTCTATGTTTTATTATGCCCATGAATTTCAGTGAGTATGCTCAAGGTCACCCCTGAAGTAGGTAGGTCACCAGGCATTTTTTTTTGGTTGGGCCCCTGTGTATATAAACAATTTGATAAAAAATGTATTACAAAATTCATGAGCTCATGTCAAATATACTGATTTATTGATGAAATCTTAGAAAAATAATTATTAGACTATAGACACACATACATACACACACATATTTATCATTTATATATCTTGGATACCAAAACCTTGTCAGAGAAATCTAATACAAGTTTTTCTTCCCATTTGATCATTTATCTTCTTATCTTGAGCACATTAAGTTTTTCATTTTAATGTCTTCAATTTCAGTTTTATCTATTTTATCTTTTGTAATTGCCAATATCTCTTCTTTGGTTAAGAATGCATCTCCTACCAATGTGGCCTAGCTGTGACAGGTCTTGAACTCTTTATTAAGTGGTAAGTATCAAAACTATTTGGTACTGGCTAATAAATTGAGGGGTAGATCAGTGAAATAGATTAGGTACACAAGACATAGTAGTAAATGACCATAGTAATCTAGTGTTTGATAAACCCTGGGATAAGAACTCACTATTTGACAAAAACTGTTGAAAAAACTGTAAAACAGTGTAGCAAAAACTAGGTATAGACCAACATATTATACTGAATACCAAAGTAAGGTCAAAATGCAGACATAATTTAGACATAAAGAGTGCTACTGTAAGCAAATTGGGAGAGCATGGAATAGTTTACCTGTCAGATCAATGGAAAAAGGAAGAATTTTTATGACCAAACAAGAGGTACAGAGCATTACAAGATATAAAATGGATAGTTTTGATTATATTAAATTAAAAAGATTTTGCACAAACGAAATCAATGTAACCAAGATTAGAAGGAAAGCAGAAAGCTGGGAAACAATTTTTACAATGTGTCTCTGATAAAAGCTTCATTTCTCAAATATTTAGAGAAATAAGTCAAATTTATAAGAATATAAGTCTTTTACCAATTGATAAATGGTCAAAGAATATGAGCAGGCAGTTTTCAGATGAAGGAATCAAAGCTTTGTGTTGTCACATGAAAAATACTCTAAATCACTAATGATTAGACAAATGCAAATTAAAACAACTCTAAGGTACCACTTCACACCTATTAGATTGACTAATATGGAAAAGCAGGAAAATGATAAAGGGTGGAGAGGATGTGGGAAAATTGGGACACTAATGCACTGTTGATGGAATTGTGAATTGATCCAACCGTTCTAGAGAGCAATTTGGAATGATACCAAAGGAAAATCAAACTATGTATACCCTTTGATCCAGCAATACCAATACTATGTCTGTATCCCAAAGAAATCCTAAAAAAGGAAAAAGGACCTATATGTACAAAAATATTTATAGCAGCTCTTCATGTGGTGGCAAAAAATTAGAAATTGAGGAGATGCCCATCAGAATGGCAGAACAAGTTGTGGCATGTGAATATGATGGAATATTATTGAGCTATAAGAAATGACAGATTTCAGAAAAGCCTGGAAAGACTTACATGAACAGATGCAAAGTTAGGTGAGCAGAACCAAGAGAATACTTTATACAGTAAGAGCAACAATGTGTGATGATCGACTTTGAACGATTTAGCTATACTCAGCAATACAGTGATCCAAGACAGTTTCAAAGGATTCATGATGGAAAGTGCTATGTGCATCCAGAGAAATGATGGAATCTTCAATGCAGATTGAAGTATACTATTTTCACTCTATTTTTTTGTAGTTTTCTTCTTCTTTTACAATATGACTAATATGGAAATATGTTTTACATGATTTCATGTATATAAATATACCAAATTGCTTACCATCTAGTGGAGGGGGGAGATGAGAAAGGGAAGGAGAAAATTTGGAAGTCAAATTTTTTTAAATGAATATTAAAATTTTCTTTATATGTAATTGGGAAAAAATACTAGTTTAAAAAAGAGAGAAAAATATAACTTTCCTATGTATAGCTCTGAATTGTACAAGATCTGCTTCTCTTCTATTTTGGGAGCATAATCTTTACTATTATGGCCATGTGTCCATTTAAAATGTGTTACAGAATTTGACATTAGATGTCTGGCTAATATTAATTTCTGCCAGACTACTTTCCAGTTTTCTCAGCAAGTTTTTTTTTTTTATCAAATAAGAAAGTTTTTCTGAAGTAATTTGTCTTTTCAATTTTATCAGATTATTATATCAGGTTATCGAATTCCATTGTGTCAGATTCTCCCTTGTCTAGTCTTTTCCATTGATTTCTCTGTATATTTTTTAACTCAAAACCAGATTGTTTTGATAACTAATGCTTTGTAATTTAGTTTGAAGTCTGAAATTACTATTCTCCCTTTATCCCTACCTCTTTTCATCATTTCACTTGATATTCTATATTTTTTGGGTTTTTTCCAAATGAATTTTATAACTATTTTGTCAAGTTCTATAAAGTGTCCCTTTGGTAAATTGGTATAGCATTAAAAGTGTAAATTAACTTGTGACATTATCATTTTTACTGGTGAGACCTAGCCATGAACAATTAATATTCTAAGTGTTTTCTTTTTAAGGAACATTTTGTAATTCAATCTATACAAGTCTTCTGTGTGCTTTTGTAGACTGACCCCCAGATATTTTATATATGTTGTGGTTATTTGGAATATGATTTTCCTTGGCTTCTTAGATTTTATTATCATATAGAATTGCAGTTGAGTTTTGAGAATTTGTTTTGTAGTATGTGTGTATGTATGTATGTATGTATGTGTGTGTGTGTATATATATATATATATATATGAAAAGGTTCTGCTGTATCCAAATTTAATATGGTGCTTGCTCTTGGTCTATGCATATAATTTATCAATAAACAAGATCATTATTGATGGGGTGCACTGTCAGAATTATTTATTCCCTCACTTTCAGTGCTTTTGCACCACTTTCAAACTGTATGATCTAGGTTTTTTGGTCTGGTCACAGAGGTTAAGAACCTGCAGCCTCAAAGCTGCATATGTCCCTCTGGGTCCTCAAGTGCAGCCCTTTGACTGAATCCAAACTTCATAGGACAAAACAAGTTTGAACTCAATCAAAGGGCCCCACTTGAGGACCTATAGGGTCTTGAGGCCACAGGTTCCTCACCCCAGTGGTGTATTCAGACACTCCCTTATTCCTTACTAATAAGGTGCAGATCATTTAAAAATTTTTTTTAATTTTGTTCTGCTCATTTCATTTTTATTTTAATATTTTCTGTATTTCTCACAAAGCCTCCAAAGTACCAGCACTCTGAGGGCCAGGTCTGAGGTCCTGAACTGCTTGCTGTGGCCTAAAGGCTGTAATGAAGACACTGATATATAAGTACATTGTTTCTTTGTATCCTCAGTGCTTAGCATAGGGCCTGACACATATTAAGTAAGCACTTAAGAAATATACCTTTTGATCGATTGATTCAAAATGGTTGATGCTTTGTTTAGGGGAAAATTATTTCAAAGTGGCAAGATCTATATATATTGATTATATTTGTCCTTTCTCAGTCTTCATTCTACTTGACCATTCTGTAGCTTTTGATGCTGTCCACTACTCCTTGACAATCTTCTCTTCCCTGGGCCTTCATGACAACCCTCTGTTGGTTCTACTCTTATCCACCTTACTATTTCTTCTTTAATAAATAATTGTCATCTCCTTTATTAGATAATTATTGTTGTCCTATTTATTAAGTAGTGATATCCCCAAAAGTTCTATGCTGGGTCATCCTCTGTGTACTCTGTCCTTCATTGATCTCATCAATTGCTATAAGTTCAATTATCAACTCTATGAATATGATTCCTAATTCTATATATCCAGCCCATAAGTTGTTAAGTTCCAGTTGCACAATACCAACTTACTCTTGAACATCAGTACTAGAGTAAACATACAAAACTACAGTAAAGGCTTCTCAAACTGAACATATTCAAAATATAACTCATATTTCCTGCATGAACCATCTCTCCTCCAAACACATCTGTTTCTCTGGAGAGAATTGCCACCTTTCCAGCAACCTTTGAACCATCCCTCAGTATTCCCTTTTCCTTAACTCCCATATCCAATAACTTACTAAGATATTATCTTTTTAAATTTAACTCTTTAACAAATTCTCATCTACTCCCTCCTTTCCATTCACACAGTCACTAGTCAATTTAAGGACCTCATCATCTATCTCTTGGATTATTGTGAAAGCCTCCTAATTGATCCCTCCATCTCCATTGTCCCCTCTCTAGTCTATTCTATACACACCTGTCCAATTGACCCTCCTAAAATTAGTATTTGACCACATCATACCCCTTTCTAAGAAACTTCAGTGGCTCACTTTTGCCTCTAATATATTAATTTCTTTCCCAGGCATTTAAAGTCTTTCACAATATGGCTCCCATTTACATTTTTCCTCTTATTATATGTTACTCCCCTTCATGCAGTTTTTGTTCTAATCAAATGGCCTTTTTGCTCTTCTCTGAATAAACATTTAATCTCTTACTTCTGTGCATAGGTAATGATCATTCTTGGAATGCACTAAGTCTCTACCCCTCTCTCATTGATTGTCTAATTTCTTTCAACAAAGCACCACCTACTACAAAAGACTTTTTCTGATCTCCTTCTCCCAGATATTAGGAGTATTTCATTTTAAAAATTTCTTTGTTATATAATTTGTAATTAATTATCCATCTACATGTTACATACATTGAGTAGTGTGTAAGCTCTGAGGGCGGAAACTGTTTCATTTTTTGTTTTTTTTCTCTTAATTTCTTTCACAACCAAGTAAATATAATAGACGATCAAGTGCTTCTTGAATTTAATTGAATATCATCACTTACTGCAGGTACCACAAAAAATGCTTGTTTTATCACCTTAAGAACCTACCAACTATTCTAGAGAACAATTTGGAACTATGCCCCCAAACCAATGAAACTGTGCATACCCAGCAATATCACTACTACGTCTGGACCCCATAGAAATCAAATAAAAAGGAAAAGGACCCATATGTACAAAAACATTTATAGCAACTCTTTTTGTAGTAGCAAAAATTTGGAAAGTGAAGGGATGCCCACCAGTTGGAGAATGGCTGAAAAAGTTGTGGTATGTGATTTTCATGGAATACTATGTGCTCTAAGAAATAATGAAGGGGATGGTTTCAGAAAAACCTGGGAAGATTTATATGAGCCTAATGCAAAGTGAAGTGAGCAAAAGTAGGAGAACAATTGCACGCAGTAACAGCAATATCATAAGGATGATCAACTGGGAAAGACTTAGATACTCTGATCAACACAATGATCTGAGACAGTTCCAAAGGTCTCATGATGAAAAATGCATCCACCTCTAGAGAGAGAAAAATGATGAACTATGACTGAAAATTTAAGCATATTTTCTTTCACCTTCTTTATTTTTCTTGCTTTTAAAAAATATGTCTAATATGGAAATATGTTTTGCATGACTTCATATGTACAATGCACACCCTTTTTTGCTTTAATTTGTGGGTTTGGGGCTGAGGAGAGGGAATTTTGGAACTAAACATTTTTAAAATATTGATAACAAAATAATAATAATAAAAAGAAAAACTCTTAGGACCCATAATTTTGTTATCATAGCATAATGTAGCAGAGCAGTTTAGTAGGTAGTCTTCAAGAGTCTTGGCTAGGAGTGGTGGTGCACACTTATAACTCCAGATACTAGGGAAGCTGAGGCTAGTGGATCTCTTGAGATCTGGAAATTTGAGTAGTAGTGAAACTACATTGATTTGTGTTTGTACTAAGTGCATCATTAATAAGGTGAGTTCCCCAGGAATGAGAGGCTATCAGATTACCTAAGGAGTAGTGAACCAGCCCAGTTTAGGAACAGAATAGGTCAAAATTCTCATGCCAATCAGTCTTGAAATCAGGCTGGTGAGTGTCCCCTGTACTTCTTTTCAATACCCTATATAACTCTAAGTCTATAAATCACAAAGAAGATAAAAGCTTCCATTAGTAGAGAGAATTTGGGAGAGATAAGGAAACCCCATCTCAAAAGAAAGAAGTTTCTTTGGCACAGAAATTATTCATTCTCAGTCTACCATAATGGTGAAATTCTCTAAACTTAGCTAAGATGGTCTCTAGATAATAGAAATGTAATTTATCACTGAACCTGTACTCAAATCCTTTCCTCCTTGGAAGGAACTGTTAGAGCTTTTACTCTATCAGAATAGTGTCGATAAACCTAGTTCATTTCTAAATGATGATCAGTCATTAGAACAAGATGCTACTAGAAATGCAAGAAGGAAAAAATGATTATTTCAACATCCTGAATAATTCTATGCTAAAGTTTCATTTGGTTCTATCTGCAGAGCCATGGCAGATGGCTGGACTTAATTGATTTGACAATATGACTGAGGGGAATCTTTATTGATGTAACCATCCTTATGTTTGCTAAGACATAAAATAGTGTCACACCCCAGGAACCCAAAACTTTCTTCCAGAGTAAAATCTTCTAGGCCATCATTCCTGTTGGCCTAGCAGAAGTACCAGTTGGAAGAGTCAGTCCATATATGCCTTAGAGCATGACTGGCCTCACCTATAAATCCCAGGACATTACTGAGAACTCAAAGGCTGATTTACCCTTTGGACATAGTGAACTTATTTTAAAAGGTATTCTTAATAGTAATATGAACTCAGCATACCAACTGCCTCTCCTTCTCTCATTTGTGAACTCACCATGAAATTTCTTTTCAATATAGGGGTATCTCAATGATAATTACCATAGCCATTTTAATTAAAACAAAATTATCACAAATAAAACTATTCCAATGGTCATGAAAAATCTTTGCTTTATCTATTGATAGACTTTAGCAGTTGTAGGATTGATGGATTCCCTACTTACTGTATCTATTCCCAACTTTTTAGTTCCTGCCCCTTTGATCTCTTACTTCCTGCTTCCAATAGCTTCAGGAGCAAGGCTGCTCCAACCTGCCTTTATCCATCACTGGGTCAAATGGAATAAGCTCGTAACATCTAAGGAGATTCAAATTCAAATAAATATATTTATAAGTTGAGAGAGGCTCATCACCAGTATAAGGTCTGGGTCATACATATTTTATTTATTTGACTGTGCAAGTCAAGAAAAAAACAGTAAGAAATGTGGGTAATGGGATTATGCTCTGTATTTATTACATAAAATGTGAAACCTACATCTTTAGCCTCCTATCTTATATCACTGGTTTTAAAAAGTGAATAGATAAGCTAAACAATGAAGTTAAATTGAAGTATTTAAGAGGAGTTCAATAAGAACAGTTAAGCATGGGAACTTGCTGTCAATCTAGTTTTTTCTGTATCCTAGAAAATCAAAAATGGTAATAAACTGATGATAGAATTATAGTTGTGTTATTTGCACTTCAAAGATTATCTTCAAAAAGCTCCATAGGGTAAAAACCAAAAAAGAATTATTTAGCTCATGTTTCCATGACTATATTTTTAAAAAGAATATTACAGAATCTTGAATTTCATTTTAGAGTTTTCATTAACCATAGTATAATTCACAGAATCTCAAAGTTGGGAGGACATCAGATGTCACCTAATCCAACTGATCTTCATGATGATTGTCCAGCCTTTGCTTAAAGACCTCATGTATAGACAAACCCACTACCTCCCGAAGTAATCCAATTCACTTTTAGATAGTTCTAATTGTTGACAAGTTTTTCTTCCTTCAACCCAAAATCTTTCCCTTTACAACTTTCCATTCTTTCTAGTTCTGCCCTGTCAAACCCTTCTTCTACATGATCATGATCTTCCTTCAAATACTCAACTATCATGCTCCCTCCTCTGGCCCCTTAGTTTTTCTCTTCTCCAGGCTAAACACAGTCAGTGCTGTAAGCCAATCATCAAGCAGCATATCAAGCATGATAATGTTTTCCTTCATCTATATGCTTTCAAGATTACAATTGCACTTCCTAAAATGTGGCAACCAACACTGAACACAGTATTGAACAACAATGAACACTGTCCCCATTACCTTGGGGAGCTGATTTACGTGGATTTGGGACTTACTCTGGATTGGAGTACCTAGATTTAAGGTTGAGTAAATCTTCAGTTCGGCCTTCTCTCTCTAATTGCACCCATACCCCAAGACAGTGATCCATCCAATCTAGTTATCCACCAGGACATGAATTGCTTAACTACCATAGATATCTTGCCATTAGCCCTGCCATCATGTATAACTCACCCTACTCTTAAATTCTCACCAATTCTTTCCACCTCTAGTTCAAGGAATAATAATCAAATCAGTGGTGTCATTTCTATTACAAGAAAGACATGGTAATCTGCTGCCCTACTGTTTATTTCACAGTCCTCATGACTACCTAGCCCAAAACTCTTTTCCCTGACTGCCACTGTATTCTATGTGTTATATCCCCTTAATAGAATGGATATTCTACACGTACCTTAAAGACACTTTTGCATTTGTATGCCCATGACAATATACTAGGTAGTTGATGAATGCTTGTTGGTTGCCTGATATAGTATGACTACAGCAGAATTCTTTAGATCTCTTACTTGCCAAATCCTAGATAAAATAGTCTGCTACAACATATCATATTTGCTTTCTTGGTTATGATATTCACTGTCTTGTAGTCCACTAAAACCACTAAATCTTTTTAAGATAAACTTCTGTCAAGCTATATCTCCTTCATCTTGCACTTGTTGTGAATTTTTTTAATGCCAATAGTAAGAATTTACATTTAACCTCATATTATTCTATCTTATTAAATATGTCAGATGTTTTTTGGTGAGGCAATTGAGTTTAAATGACTTGCCACAAGTCACCCAGCTTGTAAGTGTTATGTCTCTAAGACCGGATTTACATTCAGGTCCTCCTGACTCCAGAGCTCGTGCTTTATCCACTGTGCCACCTAGCTGTCCCTAATATGTCAGATTTTCAAGAGGGTCAAAATATGTTTTAAAATTGTCTATAATGAAATGTTTTATGTATCTCTCTAGCTTAGTGCACTCTACAAATTTTATAAGCACTCCATCTATGACTTTATCAAAGTCCTTAGTAAATATGTTAAACAGTAGAAGATCAAAGTCAAATTCCTGATACACTCCATTGGAGAAATCTGTCTGTATTAATATTGACTACTTTTTGGGTCTTAGTCATTTCTTTCCATATTTTTAACAATTATAGTGTGAGGGACTTTACAATGTTTTGCCAAAATCTGGTTAAGCTAAAGCTACAGAATTTCAGTGCTATGCCATTTCAGCAACTTTAGCAGAAAAGAAATAAGGTTAGTTTCACATGAACTATTCATAATAATGACCAAAGTTGTTCATAAAGGGGAAAACCCGGATAATCTCCAAATTGTTGGTAAGCTAAATAGTCTACATTAAAAGATCCTATAGAAAAGTGAACCAGGAAGAACTCACCTAGAACAGAGGTTCTTAATCTAGCATCTAGAGATTTGTGGGTAGAATTTATTCGGTCCATGAACTTGGGAAGGGAAAAAGTCACTTTTGTTTTCACTAATCTTTGGTTTACTTTGTAATCCTAAGCATTTCATTTTATATATTTAAGAACATTATTCTGAGAAGGGTTCCATAGACTTCACCAGTCGGCTAAAGAGGTCCATGACACAAATAAGTTAGGAAGCTAGAAATGCCTACCTGAGAGAATACTCTGTCTCTGTATCTCTGTGTGTTGATGTGTGTATAGGATGTATACTGAAAATGTAAATGAATTGCGTACAGAATTGAGTAGGAAAAAGAGAGTGAGTTACAGTGCATTTAGGAAATTGCACAGCACTTTCAATGATCTTAAGCTTATCCCTGAAAAAAAAATCCCAACTTTTTGACAGCAATATTATATCAGGGACTTGGTATGGCTACAAAGCATTAAATTGTCTTTTTCTGCAAGTGAGAACTTACTTAAACATACAACTCAATATGAAAGATGTAGAAGATTTTTCCACATGAAAGTTCAAATAGCAGCAATTGTAATTGTCTTTTGCTAAGTCCAGTTTGACAATTTGCCAATGAGAACAGAAATGAAGGTGCCTATTTAAAACTGTGTGGAAAGTAGGGGAAAAAACCCTAGCATGCCCAGAAAGGAAGAATTGAAAATGAAAGTAACATCCTATTAATACTTTAAAAAAACTATTCTTTAACAGTAGGAAATGATTAAAATATATTACTAAAAATATGTAATTCTTTATCTATCCAGGGCCATTAGAGCAATATCAAAATAACCCATTAATGCATTACATCCTGAGTTGACACAAATAAAAATTGTTTTAATGTTGCATCTCTTCTTACATACACCATTAAGAGTAAATGGTTCTAAGCTTGAAAGTTCACATATTCAGAACACAGTTAAAATGTTTCCTTGGGATTTTTCTTTATTAAATTTTAAATAGGGCATGAGATCTCAGACCTGGTGTCAGCTCCATTTCCTATATGTTTATTTATTTACTTGTTTGATGACGGTAGCAGAAAGGGACCATAAAATGTGCCTTCTAACAAAAATGAAACTGTTAATTATCTCTGTATTTATTTTTGTTTGCTCTCATAGCATTGTTATTCATGAAATATTTAAATCAAGTCAGCACAAGGGTATGTAATGCTCTGCTATGGAAACAGTGATTCAAAAAGAAAAAAGGTTGGTCAGGAATTTTTTATGTATGCCAATTAAGAGCTTGGTCTATACAAAATACAGGTTGGTCTTACTGCTAGAGGAGGATGAAAATATTGGAGGGATTTCTCTATTGCCCAGACTATGTAGGAAAATGAAAAGTTCAGGGAAAGAGTAAGAAAGGTACTCAAAGGGGCAAGCTATGGGAAAAGAATTTGAAGAAGTAAAGAAGAATCTGACTTTGTTTTTGGAGGTAGAGGGATAGAAACATGTGGCAGATGGAAAGAAGTTAAGAGAAGTTGAGGAAACTTGGATCTGTAAAATAGAAATAAGGCTCTTCCAGTAAAGACTTGGACCCTCTCAGGATGAAAACAAACTTTTTGTTCTCTAGACAATAAGATATACAGATTCACAGATATCAAGAGAAAGGTGATTCAGATCTTATATTCAAGCACAATATTCTTCCCAGATTTTTTACATTTTAAATATACTTTTCTGTGAGGGATTGTCTGATGTTGGCTAGGTGCCATGTGGAAGTTGTGGCAAGATGGGGCAGGGACAAGATATTAGGAAGTAACCGGAACTTATGCTCCCGAGGCAGAGGGCTGTGCCATGTGGAGTTGTGGTGAACTGGGGTAGGAACAGGATACGGGGAAGTAGCCGGAGCATGTGCTCCTGAGGCAGGGGGCTGTGCCATGTGGGAGTGGGATGGCAGAGAACGAGATCCCTTTGTCTAGTCCTCTCCCTAGGTGCAGCGCTAACCCCAGACGCCTCCTTCCGGTATCTGGGCCTAGCTTCCTTTGTCACGTCCTCTCCCTTGGTGCAGTGCTAACCCCAGACATCCCCTTCCGGTATCTGATCCTACAATCAATCTAGTAGGCGGGCTGAGGAGGAGGCGCTAGGAAGGTATATAAGGGGCGGTAGGGGTCAGAGCTTGCTCTCTTGCTCTTGCTCCTGCTCTTGCTTTCCTGCTTGGCCTTGCTGTGATGGCCTCTGAATAAAGTTCGAGTGCTTGCACCTCCCGATCGGCTCGTCTCTATGTTTATCCGGGTGGGCTCCGAAGACTGGTAAGTATGACCCTGGCAGCCTGCTCCTGTTAGAAGGAGAGTGCACGGTGTGACCGGCACACTTTTCTATTCAGAAATTCCTAACTTTAATTGGCAAAAGTTATTTAAAAATCCCACATATTATGACCCTAATTTCTTTAGTTTCTTGCTGAGGACTTTCCTATCTCTAGATATGACTTAGATTTCTGGGTCTCAGTTTTTTCCTTTGTAAAATGGAGGTAGTAATATTTGTAGTTTGTAGTACCTCAAAAGGTAGTTCTGAAGCCCAAATGAAATAATACATGTAAAATTCAAAAAGCTTTATCAGATGTAATTATGATTATGAAGAAAGTGATTAATATGTGTAAAATCAAGTGTTTATAAAAAAATGAAGAGTAAAAAGAAATGCAATGATCAGTAACTGCTTGAAATATTCAAAATTTCTTATCATAGAAATGAAAATTAAAAGAACTCTGTGTTTCCAATTAAAATGATAAAGTTAAAATATAACAAAATTAATTGCTGGTGTGAATGTGCCAAGATAGGCACATTATTACACTTTTGGTAGTGTAATTCACCTCTGCAGATTACGGTGAGACTTGGTGGTATATTCCTCATAACAGAAATAAAGTTATTCAATACCATACATCATTTAAAAAGAATAGCTTAGTGTGAAGTAGAACAGCATTGTATATTAAGAATACATATTCCTTGATTCTGAGGTACTACCTCATACCCATTAGATTGGCTAATAGGACAGAAAAGGTAAATGACAAATGTTGGAAGGGATGTGGGAAAAATGAGACATTAATGCGCTGTTGGAGGAGTTGTGAACTGATTCAACTCTTCCGTAGAGCAATTTGAAACTATGCCCAAAGGGCTATAAAATCACGCATACCCTTTAACCAACAATGCCACTGCTAGGCTGTATCCCAAAACAGATAAAGCACAAAAAAAGTAAAGGACCTATATTTACAAAGATATCTATAGAAGCTCATTTGAGGGACAAAGAATTAGAAATTGAGGGGATGCTCATCAATTGGGGAATGGCTGAGCAAGCTGTGGCATGTGATTATGATGGTATATTATTATATTATAAGAAATGATGAGTCAGATACTTTCAGAAAAACCTGGAAAGACTTGCATGGAATGATACAAAGTGAAATGTGCTGTCTACAAAGTAACAGCAATATCATAGGATGATCAGCTACGAATGACTTAGCTATTGTCAGAAATACAGTGTTCAAGACAGCTCTGAAGGACTTATGATGAAAAATGCTATCTATCCCCAGAAAAAGAACTGATGGTGTCTGAATACAGATTGAATAATACTTTTAAAACAATTTTCTTTTTTTTGAGTTTTTTTTTTTTGCTTATTCTGATTTCACATCACTAGATATAACTGAATTATATCACAAGGCACTGAACAAATTTTCACAAGTAATTATGAAAACACTCAGGAATCTTTGAGGAACCATGATAAAGGAGAGAATACATAAAAGACTAAATGTCCCAAATTTTTGAAGGGAGCAAATAATGAATTCCAGAGATTATATACTATAAATCTTGATACCAATCCCTATTTATAGTTTAGAAAATATTATTAAGCAGGTAATACAATAACCTCTCATTCTGTTGATTCTCACCTAAATGCTTCTGTTCTCGTCTGGATTTCCTCATAGGAATATGTATTCTTTTTTAAAATTTTCTTTCTTTTTTATTGCAGTATTTTATTCTTATTTTTTCTCTATTACATGTAAAAGCAAGTTTTAACATTCATTTTTAAAACTTTGAATTCCAAATTATTTCCTTTCTTTCCTCTCCACCCTCCCCACCCCCACTGAGAAGGCAAGCAGTTTGATATAGGTTATACATGTGTAGTCATGCAAAACAAATCCATAATAGTCATGTTGTAAAAGAAAACATAGACAAAAAAAAAATGCAAAAAAAAGGAGTTGTGAACTGATTTAACTCTTCCGTAGAGCAATTTGAAACTATGCCCAAAGGGCTATAAAATCATGCATACCCTTTAACCTTAAATTCCCTTCCAACTATGGTTATATTTTCAACTTGGAAGGTCATTATCCATTATAGAGATGACATAAGCAGAGTGTGAATTGATTTCCATTTTTTTCTGTCTTCTGTTAATATTACATTCTCATAAGAAAGCAGTGGATACAGGCCTTCCTTGATTTATCCTCCTGTTGTGCACATATAAAAATACCATTTTAATTATCATCAGAAGAACCTCAAAAACTCAGCTCATTTTAGGGTAAACCTTCCCAACACTATTTTACAAATATATGCTGCTTTCCTCCCCTCCGTTTATACTCAATTGTATGCTTCTCATTCTATCTTTTTTATATGTACTTTTAAAAACCAAGCTCACCAATGAGAGCTCCCTATAAAACAACATTTATTTAGTTAATTACCTCACCCTTTCTTTCCTCATAAGAGTTACTTGCAATTGGATTGAAGAATTGCATTTTTCAGTTATTTTCCCTTTAGGAGTTTATGGTCATAAGAAACATCAGGAATCTCCTTACAGCAATATGTAGGTATGGGGCCAAAAGTTAAGAGTCTTCACAGGCTGTTGAGCTTTCAGCCTGCTCGGTGTTAAGATGGCTGAGGCATTTTTGAGGCAGGAAGGTAGATGTTTAGAGTTGATCTACAAAATGCCAGCATTCAAGTCAGGTTCAAGAAAGTAACTTTGTAACTCACTTTGGAGTCAGAGGTAACAGCAGATAAAGAAAAGATATTAAAGATTAATTTAGTAAAATCATATTGATAATGAGAGGTCTGGTATAATGAGTAGAGAAAACTGGTCTTGGAGGCAAGAAGACCTAAATTGAAATTGTGGTTCTCAGTATGAGCAACTCTTTAACCTCTTAGTGCCCAAATAAAATTTCTCAGATTATACTTGGAGGATAATTGTTTAGTAGTAGTAGTAGTAGTAGTAGTAGTAGTAGTAGTAGTAGTAGTAGTAG
>NW_020950792.1:4923515-4963597 GCF_900497805.2 Vombatus ursinus | reverse complement strand
AGTAGTAGTAGTAGTAGTAGTAGTAGTAGTAGTAGTAGTAGTAGTAGAATTTCCTCTCAATCAAATCACAGATATGCACAGCAGCCCATATGATTACATCTTTAAAAACCTTATGGCAATTATATAGTAATATAAGTTTTTGGTTTATTAGTTTTGAAAGTAGTATTTTATTTTTTCCAACTACATGTAAAAATAATTTTCAACATTCATTTTTATTAGATTTTTAGTTCTTCCCTCCCTTCACTTCCCCTTCCCCAAGACAGCAGGCAATCTGATATAGGTTATCCATGTGCTATCAAGAAAATATGTTTCCACATTAGTCAGTTTGTGAAAGAAGAAATAGAAGAAAAGGGAAAAGCCACAAAAAAAGTGAAAATAATATGCTTCAGTCTGCATTCAGACTCCAGAGTTCTTTCTCTGAATGTGAACAGCATTTTCTGTCATGAGTCTTTTGAAATTATCTTGGATCATTGTGTTGCTGAGAGGAGCTGTCAATCATAGTTGATGATTGTGCAGTGTTATTGTTACTGTGTACAATGTTCTCCTGGTTCTGCCTAATCTGCTACACGGTAGTCTGCATCAAGTAAGTCTTTGCAGGTTTTTCTGAAATCTACCTACTTATCATTTCTTATAGTATAATAGTATACCATCGTATTCATATGCCACAACCTGATCAACTATTCTGGTGGGCATCACTTCAATTTCCAATTTCATGCCACCACAAAAAGAGTTGCTATAAATATTTTTGTATATGTAGGTCCTTTTCCCTTTTTTATGATCTCTTTGGGATACAGACCCAGTAGTGGTATTGTTGGATCCAAGTGTGTGCACAGTTTGATTGCCCTTTGGGTATAGTTCCTAATTGCTCTCCAGAATTGTTAGATCAGTTCACAACTCCACCAACAATGTATAAGCATCCCAATTTTCTCACATCTTCTCTAACATTTATCATTTTTCATAGTTTGTCATGTTAGCCAATCTGATAGGAGTGAGGTGATACCTTTGAGTCATTTTAATTTGAATTTCTCTAATCAGTAGTGATTCAAGCATTTTTTTCAAATGGCAATAGCTTTATTTTTTTTTTATCTGAAAACTGCCTACTCATATCCTTTGACCATTTAACAATTGGGGAATGACTTGGATTCTTATAAATTTGACTCAGGTTTCTATATATTTGAGAAATGAAGCTTTTAACAGAAACACTGGCAGTAAAAATTGTTTCCCAGCTTTCTGCTTTCCTTACAATTTGGTTGCATTTGAATTTGTTTGTGCAAAAACATTTTTAATTTAATGTAATTACAGTTATCCATTTGGCATTTTAAAATGTTCTCTATCTCTTATTTGGTCATTAATTCTTCCCTTCTCCATAGATCTGACAGCTAAACTATTCCTTCTTCTCCTAATTTACTTATGATATCACCCTTTATGCCTAAATCATGTGCCCATTTTGATCTTATCTTGGTATACGGTGGGAGATGTTGGTCTATGTCTGGGTTTTGACATACTATTTTCTAGTTTTCCCAGAAGTTTTTGTCAAATAGTGAGTTCTTATCCCAGAAGCTGGCGTCTTTGGGTTTATCAAACAATTAATTTTTATAGTCATCGACTACTGTGTTACTAATCTATTCCAATTATCCACTACTCTGTTTCTTAGACAGTACAAAATAGTTTTGATAGTTGTCACTTGATAACATAGTTTTAGATATGGTATAGCTATTCTACCTTCCATTGCATTTTTTTTTTCATTAATTCCCTGGATATTCTGGACTTTTTGTTCTCCCAGATGAATTTTGCTATTATTTTTTTTCTAACTCAATAAAATATTTTTGGTAGTTTGATTGGTTTGGCACTGAATAAGTAAATTAATTTAGGTAGAACTGTCATTTTTATTATAGCATGGCCTACACTTGAGCAATTGATATTTTTCCAGTTGTTTAGATCTGACTCTTTTTTTGTATGTGAAGTGTTTTGTAATTGCCTTCATAAAGTTCCTTGATTTGGCTTGGAAAGTAGACTCCCAATTGTTTTATATTGTCAACAATTATTTTAAATGTAATTTTTCTATCTCTTGCTGCTAGGCTTTGTTAGGAATAAAAAGAAATGCTGATGACTTGTGCTTTTTTTAAATATCCTGCAACTTTTCTAAAGTTGCTGATTGTTTCAAGTAGTTTTTTAGTTGATTTTCCAAGTTTACCATCACATCATCAGAGTGCTAGTTTTACAAAGAGTAATATATTTGTCTCCTCATTGTCTATTCTAATTCCTTCAATTTCTTTTTCTTCTCTTATTGCTAAAGCTAACATTTCTAGAACAATATTGAACAATAGTGGTGATAATGGACATCCTTGTTTCAGACCTAATATTGGGAAAGCTTCTAACTTATCCCCATTATAGAGTATGCTTGCTGATGGTTTTAGATAGATGCTACTTATAATTTTTAAGGAAAACTCCATTTATTCCTATGCTCTCTGATGTTTCTAATAGGAGTGGGTGCTGTATTTTGTCAAAAACTTTTTCTGCGTCTATTGAAATAATCATATGTTTTCTGTTGGTTTTTTGTTGTTTTTTTATGATAAGTTCTACTGTATAATCTTCATGATAAATTATTGTAATCTCTTTGCTAATATTTTATTTAATAGTTTTGTATCAATATTCATTAGGCAAATTGGTCTATAATTTTCTTTCTCTATTTTGGCTCTTCCTAGTTTTGGTATCAGCACCATATTAGTATCATAAAAAGAATTTGATAGGACTACTTTGTCTATTTTCCCAAACAATTTATATTATTTTGGAATTAATTGTTCTTTAAATATTTGATAGAATTCACTTGTAAATCCATCTGGCCCTGGAGATTTTTTCTTGGGGAATTCATTAATGGCTCATTCAATTTCTTCTTCTGAAATGGGGTTAAGTATTTTATTTCTTCTTCTATTAACCTGGGCAATTTATATTTTGTAAGTATTCATACATTTTACTTATATTGTCAGATTTATTGGCATATAGTTGGGCAAAATAGCTTCTAATTATTGTTCTGTTTTCCTCTTCATTGATGGTGAATTTGCTCTTTTCATTTTTAATACTGGCAACTTGGTTTTCTTCTTTCTTTTTTTGAAATCAAATTCACCAAATGTTTATCTATTTCATTTGTTTTTTTTTTCATAAAATCAGTTTTTAGTTTTATTTATAGTTTAATACTTTTCTTACTTTCAATTTCATTTATCTCTCCTTTGAATTTCAGAATTTCTAATTTGATGTTTAATTGGGCATTTTTTTTCTTTTTTGTGTTTTGTATTGCATGTGCTATTCATTGATCTCCTCTTTCTCTATTTTATTTATGTAAGCATTTAGAGATATAAAACTTCCCCTAAAAACTGTTTAGGCTGTATCCCATAAGTTTTGGTATGTTGTCTCATATTGTTAATCCCTTTGATGGGACTGTTGATTGTTTCTATGATTTGCTGTTTGGCCCACTCCTTCTTTAGGATTAGATTATTTAATTTCCAATGAATTTTTAGTCTGCCTTTATTATATGTATTTTGATTGCATTGTGATATAAAAAGGACACATTTAATATTTCTGCCTTTTGCATTTGAGTGTGAGGTTTTTAAGGCCCTCATACGTGGTCAATTTTTTCTGTAGCTGCTTGCTATTACCACTGAGAAAAAGGCATATTCCCTTCTCTCCCCATTTAATTTTCTTCATAGGTCTATCATATCTAGCTTTTCCAAAATCTAATTCATGTCCTTACCTCCTTTCTATTTTGTGTTTAAATTATTCTAGTTCTGAGAGGGGGAGGTTGAGGTCCCCCACTAGTGTAGTTGTGCTGTCTATTTCTTTGCTGTAACTCACTTAAATTCTCCTCTAAGACTTTGGATACTATACTGCTTCCTGTATATATGTTTAGTACTGATAGTACATCATTGTCTATGGTACCTTTTAGCAAGATGTAATTTCCTTCCTTATCTTTTTGAATTAGATATATTTTTGCTTTTTTTTGTCTGAGATCAGGATTGCTCTCCCTGTTGTGTTTTGTTTTGTTTTTCTTCACCTAAAGCATAATATATTATGCTTAGCCTTTTACCTTTACTCTGTGTGTGTGTGTCTCTGGTTCAAATGTATTTCTTGTAAACAACGTGTTATAGGATTTGGGTTTTTAATCCACTCTGCTTTTTGCTTCCATTTTATAGGAGAGTTCATCCCATTCACAGTTATGATTACTAGCTGCATTTTCCTCCATCCTATTTATCCTGTTTGTACTTTTTTGTCCTTGTCCCTCATCAATAGTGTTGTGTTTTTGACCACCATCTCCCTCAATCTGTCTTCCTTTTTATCAGCCTCCTGCCATTTCTTTTCCCTTCCCATCCTATTCCCTATGGGGTAAGATAGATTTCTTTTTTAAGTCATATGAAATATATCCATAATAGTCATGTTGTGAAAGAAAACGTAGACAAAAAAACTCAAGAAAAATAAAGTTAAAAAAAAAGTATGCTTCAATCTGTATTCAGACATCATCAGTTCTTTCTCTGGAAATGGATAGCATTTTTCATCATAAGTCCTTCAGAGTTGTCTTGGATAGTTGTATTGCTGAGAATGGTCAAGTCATTCACAGCTTATCATCTTGCAGTATTGCTGTTACTTTGCACAATACATTTCATTTTGCCTCAGCCCATGCAAGTTTTTTTGGGAATGGCTTGATAAGTTGTAGTATGTGATTATGATGGAATACTATTGTCCTGTAAGAAATAATGAGCAGGATGTTCTCAGAAAAACCCGGTAAGATAGATTTCTTTATCCAACTAAGTGTGTGTGTTATTTCCTCTTTTAGCCAAATGCAATGAAAGTAAAGTTCAAATAATGCTTACTTCCTCCCTTCTTTCCCTCTACTGTAACAGGTCTTTTGTGCCTCTTCAAGTGATACAATTTACTTGATTCTGCCTCCACTTTCCTCTTCTCCCAGTACAATCCTTTTTTTCACACATACCCATTAATTATTTTTTTAGCATCACAACAAAGTCAAAGTCAACTTATAACCACACACTCTGTCTATGTACACTCCTTCTCCTTGTCCTAAAAGAGATACAGTTCATAAGAGTTACAAATATCATATTCCCATATAGGGATGTAAAAATGCTTCAACCTTACTGAATAACATGCTTTTTCCCCCCTTTCCTGTGAGTCTTGTATTTGAAGATCAATATTTCTGTTCAACTCTGGTCTTTTCATGAGGAAAGTTTGATAATCCCCTATTTCATTGAATGTCCACCATCTTTTTCCCTGAAATATTATGCTCAATTTTGCTGGGTAGTTTATTTTTGGTTGTGATACAAATTCCTTTGCCTTCTGCAATAGCATATTCCAAGCTATGTGGTCATTTAACTCAGGGCTTCACAATGTTTAAATTGTTTTTTATTTCTGTTCACAATATTTTCTATTTTATCTTTGGCTACAATATTCCTTGGAATTTTCATTTTCAGATCACTTACAGGAGGTGATCAGTGGATTCTTTCAATAACTATTTTACCTTCTGATTCTAGGATATCAGGGCAAGTTTCCTTGATAATTTCTTGAAAAATGCTGTCCAAATTCTAAAAGACTCATAATGGAAAATGCTATCCACATGCAGAGAAAGAACTATGGAGTCTTAATGTAGATCAAAGCATACTATTTTCTCTTTCTTTTGTTGTTTTTTGTTTGTTTTGTTTGTTTTCTTTCTCATGATCTTTCCCTTTTGTTCTGATTCTTCTTTCAAACATGACTAATGTAGAAATATGTTTAATATGATCATACATGGATAGCCTATATCAAATTATATGCCATCTTGGGCAGTGGGGGTAGAAAGAGGAGGGAAAAAATTTTAGAAATCAAAATCTTAGAAAAGTGAATGTTGAAAATTAAAATAAATAGATAAACAGTGGGGGGGAAAAGGAAGAAAAAATGCTATGTAGGTTCTTTTTTTTGATCATGGCTTTCAGGTAGACCAATAATTATTAAACAATCTTTCCTGGATCTGTTTTCCAGGTCAGTTGTTTTTTCCAATGAGATATCTTACATTTTCTTCTGTTTTTTTTTCATTATTTTGATTTTGTTTGATTGATTTTTGATGTCCGATAGAGTCATTCGCTTCCACTTGCCCAATTCTAATTT
The DNA here is from genome assembly GCF_900497805.2 of Vombatus ursinus. Classification (NCBI taxonomy): domain Eukaryota; kingdom Metazoa; phylum Chordata; class Mammalia; order Diprotodontia; family Vombatidae; genus Vombatus; species Vombatus ursinus. Next base: position 4,957,453 of record NW_020950792.1, on the reverse strand, counting down.
TTAAGGTATTATTTTCTTTAGTTTACTTTCACCTCCTTTTCCATTTGGTCAATTCTACTTTTAAAAGATTTGTTTTCTTCAGTGGATTTCTTTCCCCATTTGATCAATTCCATTTTTTTAAGCAGTTGTTTTCTTCACTCAATTTTTTTGTTTCCTTTTCCAAGCTGTAGACTGTATTTAAATAATTCTCCTACATAACTCTCATTTCTTTTCCCAATCCCTCTTAATTTTTAAAAATCCTTTTTGAGCTCTTTCAAGAGAATTTTATGGGCTTAAGACAAATTCATATTCCCTTTTGAGGCTTTGCCTATAGGCTTTTTAACATTGTTGTCCTTGTTATTTGTGTTTTGTGTTTTGCTCTTCTCTGTCACCATAGTAGATGTCTATGGGCAGGGTTCCTTTTTGTTTGTTTTTTTTTTTTGTTTTTTTACTCATTTGTTAATGTTGAGTTCTGCTCCTGAAGTACAGAAGGCCCTGTACCAAGCTTCTTGCACTGGGGTCCATGGGTCTGGTCATTGGTTTTCTGCACTAGGGCCTCTGGGGCTGGTGGCTTGCCCCTTGCACTAGGGTGACCTGGTATATTTGCACCCATTATGACCTGGGTTTGGGGACTGGCAGTTTGACTACTGTGCTGGATTTGGAGACCTCACAGCTTTCCTGCCATGACACTGGCCTGCTGAGCCAGATTGAGGGATCTTGATTGCTGATCTGTGCTTTGTCTAAGAACCTCCTACTGGCTTGCCTGGACACTGCCTGTATTGGACTGCTCTACCCTTTTACCCAGAAGAGACAGATCTTTCCTGAAGTCCTTCTAAGTTATCTTGGGCTGGAAAATTGTTTCACTGTGTCTTTTTGTGGATTCTGTTACTCTGGAATTCTTATAGAGGCTTGACTTAACATTGTTTCCAAAAGGAACTGGAAAGAGCTCAGGAAACTTCTCTTCTATCTTGGCTTCACCTCAATTTTTTTTAATTTTTAAAACTCTCACAAACAACATCTCATTATAGTACCATGACTAAGTATTCTAGCTGTTGTTAGCTCCATTTTACAAAGATATTGAAGTTCAGAGAAGTAAATTTTTGCTAATGATCTCACAACTAATAAGTATTGGGTTGGGCCTCCACTACAGATTACCCGTTGCTTTATCTTAAGATTATCATTCTTAAAAAACATAAAAAATACACTCTGACATAAACTTTTATATTTTGTCCTCAAGTACCATGAAAGGAAAGAACAACCTTGGAAACAGAATTGTGCAGAATTTAAAGTCAGAATGTCTGCATCAAAGTCCTAGCTTTGTTACTTCCCATGTTAGTCATGTCATGTGAACTCTCTGGATCTTGATTTCTTTCTTAGTAAAAGGAGGGGTTTGAGCTAGGTGACCTCTAAGGAGCATTCTAACTATGGTTACTATGATTTCTATCATTGTCAAACCTTGTGCAGACACTCCAATTAAAATTTTGGTTTCATGTGTAGCATCACAGAAAGGAAAATGGAGCTGAATTTGGAGTAAAGATTTTGTAGCTTCTACTCTGTGTTCTAACCTGTGGGTATAAACAATAAATTGAATCTCTACTTTCTCTAATAGCCCTTCAAATAAGTGAAAACTCCTTAGTTTTCTTTAATCTAAACATCTTTAATCCTTCAACAGGAACTCATTGTGGTTCACCATCCTGGTTGCTTTTCTCCAAATACTCTTTAATCTATCAATGTCCTTTGTAAAATGTGGAAATGAGAACTAAATGAAGTATTGTAGATGAGTTCTGAGCAGAGTAGACTACAGTTGGATCATCATTTTTTTTTGTCTAAGGCTGTGTATATTAGGGCAAGCTTTTCTCTGATATTTTCACCTGGTAGTTATTGAATACACCCTCTTTTAGTGCATGTGTATATTCATATATTCTTTTCCATTCCATTCTCTTCCATCTATTCTCTTCCATGACATCTAGCTTTGATAATTTTTTTTTTCTGGGACTTTTTCTCATTCTCCTCAAATTTCAATGGGAAGTTCTCTTGATCAGGTCTTGCCAAATATGTTCTTCCCAGTCTTCATGAAATGAACTCTGTCACTTGCCAGAAGCCCATCAGTTTGGTCCAGGAAATCAAATCCTGTTATTTGACACTATCTATGTGGCCAGCTGTTCACTTCACATAACCTCCTTTTTCTTCCAAAGACATGACCTTCAACTGGAAGAAGAGATGAAACACCACCTGTAGCCCCTATCCTTCAGTTTCCTAAATCAACACTTCAATATCCTTACAGATACATTCTATATTTATTTTGGCACTATCTTCCATTCCCATATGAATCAGCAGAAAAAATGGTCAGGGTGTTGATAAGTTTTGGCAGACTCTCAGTTATATCTTGAATAGACACTCCAAGAAGACAGCATCTCTCTTAATTAGCAACATCAGGTCTACATATGGCCACCTCTATGTCTCTTAACAGGGAGTCTTAAACCACAACTATATGTCCCTTCCTTTTGTGGTAGAATGTAGACTTTCTCAAATTGTTAATACTTGTGAATAATCACTATTCTGTGACATATAGAATCCTGCTGCTTCTGCTTCAGAATGTTTAACCTCATCCTTCAATGCAGGGGTTTTTTCATGTCATGACCCCTTTGGCAGTCAAGTGAAGTTTTGTGGACCCCAAACAGAATGATTTTCCTTTAAATGCAAAATGTAACAAATAGGATTACATAGTAAAAATAAATTATATTGAAATACATCCACATACACACTTATACACATATATACACACATACAAATACATATATACATATATATGTATGTGTGTACACACACACACATACACATTCATGGACTCTAGATTGAGGACTTCACCTCTTAGGGCAGAGCTTTTGATTATAATTTTATTGGCATAGAGTTTTTTTTTTCTTTATCCTACATCACACGTTGCCATTTGTCAACCTCTTGACAACCTATACTTTCCGAGAACCATTTTCTTCTTGCATTCTTTTTATCCCTTTCCTTCTGTCTTGTCTTGAATTCATTCATCTTCTCAGTATTATAATAAGCACCTACTATATTCCAGGCACTGAGCTAAGGGCTGAGGTTACAAAGAGATGACCAAAAAAGATAGATAAAACAGAGAGAGAGAGAGAGAGAGAGAGAGAGAGAGACACACACAGAGACACACACAGAGACAGAGAGAACTTTCTTTTGACAGTCATTGGCCTTGAGAAGAGCACAAACCTAAAAGGATTTTTAATTTCTCCTTTGAGAAATCAGCTTGTATTTGGAGCAGAAATAGTAATACGCTAGATCAGTTTCCAATCATCACACTTTTCCACCCTACAGACAGGAATGGTAACAGAGGGAAGTGCTTTTACAACATGGGAACATGACTACAAGCTCTGAAGCAGGATGCAGTTATTAGATTCTCCATCTGGAGCCCATTGAGGTAGATGTATGTAGCACATGCTAGAAGTTGCTATAGAGGGTCAACATTGGAGATAAAACCATAGACTGTTACTTGTATTTAGTACTAGGAGCAGCCAGAGTGAAGATCAATAAGTCAACCACCAAGTATCTCTTAAGGAACTACTATATTCCAGTCACTCTGCTAGGTGCTGGGCATACAAGCACAACAAATAAATGAATCACTTTAGTGTGCTTTTAGGGACAGGAGGAATGGCATCAAAATCAACAGGTAAGAGATGAAAATAGTCACAGGCCAATCTGCAAACAAAGATGAAGAGGAAGGAAGAAGCAGAGTTTCTGGGAAGTTAACCAATTTGGATAGAAGGATTAGGTGTAGACAATCATAAGAGATGCAGCTGAAAGAAGAGATTATATAACCCACTCTCCAACAGCTCACCTACAGAGATAATACTATTGGTTAGTGGATGGGTTTTTCACCTCTTCCGACTTAAGGAGCTGTAACTGTGCTTCAAAGGGATCCTGACATGTCTTCTTCCTTGCTCTCAAGATGAAGCATAGTCATTTCATACACTATCACCGTCTTCTCATATTTATTTCTTATTCACCACTGAGATCCTGGGCATTTGTGGACACATTGTGGGAAAACAGCATTTAAATCATTCTGGCTGCTCTCTTCCTGCAAGTCTTTCTTAATTTCAGATGGTAGTAATCAGAGATAATTTGGGTGAGGTGCCAATTTATCCAAACAAATACTAAACACACAGAGATGCTCTGTTAGAATTTCTACAATAAAGTGATTGGAATCTGGAATCTATTGTCTTTATTTTGTATCCACCCCTGTCTCAGAACAAACGGCTTACAAGCATACCCTATATAACATTACCCCATTTGAACATTATTTTTTAGTAACCTTGTAACATTATAGTCAAACCACATCTAACATTCTAAAAGCTTTTTCTAATATCGTTCAGTTAATCTCTCATTTACAACATACACAACATTGTTCCTAAGTAACCAACTGCCCCCTGTGATGCTATTTCCCCTAACTTCATATTTTCAAGTAACCAATTAAGTGCCTTATGTAGGAAATGCCTGTGAACTGAATATTTCAGTGAGAAAACTTGTAGGATAAAGTAATAAAGGGACTACAAGGTAATGGTAGAAATGATATTTTAAAGCTAATTTTCTCATTTGTCAATCTATTACGTAAATCCATTCTGTGAAACATAAAATCACTTATTTTATATCTTTTTTGGACAAAGAGGGCCCCGATGAGCACGTTTTTATTGAATATATGTATTACTGATTGTATTAGATCCCCATGTACCCATAAATATGTGATCTGTCTGATAGCAAATTGAACTGTGACAATCATCACCTTTCTCCATTTGCAGTCCCTGTGAGTTATCAGATAAAAATTGTCTTCCTTGGCCACTGTTTCCTTATATATTTTGGCTCCCTTCTTAAGGGCAGGAACTATTTCACTTTCATATTTTTATTGCTAGCACCTAGCATAATGATTACTATGTAGTATCTCCTTTCATTCACTTATTGGCTGTACACACACGTGTGTGTATACATACATACATACATACATTCACATACACTTATGGGTGCCCCATCATATATTCATTGGCTCTATAGGAATCAAAATTGTGTCATTCAAAAAGTTTTTTTTTAAAGGAAAAACCTTCTAGCTCCATAGCCATAGTGTTCAATCTATGATTAAAATCACCTTCCTCCATAACAATTTTAGCCTCAAACTCTTCACTGAAATCTCAATAAATCAAGTCTACTTCATATTACCCATATATAATACTTCTTTCCTGGTCTTTTTACATGCCATTTGTATGCTATTCTTTTTTACAAAGTTATTCCTCTCCCTCTTTCACTTTTCAAATCAAAATTCACCTTCTGTTGTGTATTATTTTATTGATAATGACTGATTGATCACATCACAGAAGCAGTCTCCAATTTTTGTTGTTTTCCTCTCCATAGCTTGCTCTGGCTTTCTGTTTGTTCATCTCACAGTGCTTCTATAAAGTTTTCAGGAAAGTGTTTGGATATGGAGTCCCCAGCTGTGGATTCTTGAATAAAGAAAAATGGATTTGTTTTTCAACAATTTGGGTCAAGCATTACCTTGAGCAAGTCAGTTAACCTCAATCTTTTCATCTTTAAAACAAGGTCCATATGACCCTTTCCAGATCAAAATTCTGTAATTCAATTATTCTCTATCAAATCTAAAATATTGCATTCAACTCAAAATGACAAATAGTTATGAAGAATTTTATGTCCAAGACACTTTGAGAGGCAAAGGCAATAAGCACCATGGTTTCTGTCCTCAAAGAATTTATAGTTCAGTTCAATTCAATGAGCCTCCAGTCTAGCTAGGGGCAAGAAATGGCACATGTACAAATGACTCTGATATGATAATACATAAATTAATTACAGAGACCTAAACCTAGTGCCAAATGAGGTACAAGAGGAGGAGAAATCTTTACTAATTTGTGTTGGGAGAAAAGAGAATTTAGAAAAGATTCAAATGCCCTAGGTAGGGGCATTTGAGTCAGAGTTTAAGAAAAGGAAGCCAGTAGGTCTGAATGGGAAAGACAGAAACAGGAAAGCATGGAAAATGTTTGGAGAACATTAAGAAGTTCCATGTGGCTTGATTTATGGAAATGACATGAGGAAGGGCTTGAAGGGTAGCATGATGCCATATTATGAAGACTTAGATGACAGAAAAAGGTGTTCGGGCTTTATTTGGTAAGCATTGGGAAGTCACTGAAGATTTTTGAGCAGAAGAGGGCCATAACTAGATTTATGCTTAAGAAAGATTAATTTGGTCATGATATAAAGGAAGAATTGAAATGGGGAGATTAAATATTGGGAAATCCTTTGGGAGTTTTTTGTAATAGGTCTAATTTGAGGATCTATACTAGGAAGTGGGGTAGGAACAACAGATATGACATGATAGAAGGGGAAAATATTGCTTAGATTGAACTGACATGTTTGGTAAATGATTGTTTCTGAGAGGGAAAGGGAGAAAGAAGGCAGTGTCATTTGGCAGAAAGAGTGCTGGCTCTGTAGTTAAAGGACTGAGGTTCATTTCTACCTTTAATACTTACTAGCTTTGTGACCATAGGAATATCAGTTATCCTCCATGGGCTTCAGTTTTTTCATCTGTAAAATTAGGAGACTGAAATTGACATCCTTCAAGATATCTTCCAGCTAGAGATCTAGGATTCTTGAATCCTATGGTATAATGGAAAAAATACTAGATTGGCAGTCAGAGTACCTAAATTTGAACCCTTTCTCACACACTTAAGATATATCTTTCTGTACATGAATTCCAACCCTTGCAGGACTTAGGTTCTTCATGTGTAAAAAAAAAAAAAAAAAAAAAAGATTGGTTTGTGCCAGATGATTGCTTAGGTCTTTTCTAGCTCAAAAACCTCTCCATAATAATTCTCTCCATAATTTCTTCCTATTTTTCCTGATTATCCATTCTCCTATCAGTGACATCATGACGGAAACTGTTAAAATAGCAATTTAGGGTCGACTAGTATAGAGACAATGGGGGGAAAAAACCGTTATCATGTTCACTCATGCTCAGGGTCCCAATATTTCAGTTGGTCAGTAAACATGTATTGTGTTGTATAACACAAAGCTCCCTGCTCTGGAGGAGCTCACATTCTTATGGTGAAGAAAAAAATGCAAACAACTACATACAAACATGACATATACAGTACAAATTGGAAATAACCAACAGGGAAAGCATACTACAATTAAAGGGGGTGGTGGAAAAGACTTCCTATAAAAGATGTGATTTTAATTGAGATTTTAAGGAAGCTAGAGCAACTGGTAGGCAGAGATGAAGAAGAAGAGAATTCCAAGAATGTGAAAAAAAACCATAGAATATCAAGATGGAGTGTCTTATGTGAGGAGCAGCAAGTTATAAAATTATATACTCAGATGTGCTGTCTTTGGAAAAGATGGAAGAGAGTGGTTTTGAATAGCGACATAATATGGATCCAGATGCAAATTTGTTCACTGCTATATAATAAAGAATAAAAAGCTCTGTCTAGATTAAAAAGAGAAAATCATCTGAGACCCCACTGTCTTCTACAATTGATAACCAAGTAACAAAATTTAATGCTCTAATGAGTATTGTAGATACATCTAAATAATTCAGAGAATTGATGAAACATCCACGGTTTTTTTAGACTAGACAAGAACTTCAAGTAACTGTGGATTACTTATCACATAGTTTATCAAGAACAATTTCTTGAATTGTGTTCAAACTTCCACATGTCTTTGCTTGGTTAAAATGTCTTTCTCTGGTGATTCAACAAAAGATCCCAAATAATGGGATCACTCTTCTCCATGATAACTCAGTGATTATGAATTTAAATATCTCCAAGTCCATCTGTTCATCATGGGGAAATTTAGTATGAAACCCAATAAGTGACAGGGTAGGCCAACCCTCTTCATCTGACCTTGTGTTCTTGGCAGAGATTAGTAGGTTTAGCTGTACCAAATTTTCTCTTGACAGCTGGACAATTGTTCATATTAGCCAAAAGAGAAACCTGTTTCAGGGACTAGACAGGCTAGATGAATGAGGTTTTGTTTTAAAATACTCTAAATAGTTGAAGAGAATGTATGTTATTTTTTTTCTCCCAAATTTTTCTTGACTTTCTTAACCAAGTCTTCTTCACATATTTTATAGTGTTAGTCTTGCAAATATTTTGTACTTTACAATGTATTCATATATAATAACCTATATTCTGGGCAGTTAACTAGTACAGTGGATATAGTTCTGGACCTGGTGTTAAGAAGACTTGAGTTCAAATCTGTACTTAGAAACTTACTAGCTGTATAACTGTGAGCAAAAATAACTTTTGTTTGCCCCAGTTTCCTCATCTACAAAATGGGGATAATAATAGCATAATAGATAATAATTATGTGTTGCTGTGAGGATAAAAGAGATAATTTATAAATTCTTTGCATACATTAAAGTACTGTGTAAATGCTAGCTATTATTATTCTTTATTATTTATGTTTATACATATATGTGTATATATACCTCAATCCTTTACCTTTCCTCTTGCACATCCTTTCTCTTTCTTTCCCTTTCTGTCTCATCATATTGCATTCACCATGAGTTCAACTTCAACTTTAGAGTATTGTAGTGAACTCCAGATCTTCTAAATGACAAATATTTTATAGGGAGGAAGGTGATAGCATAAGTCAATTATTCTTGCCATCCACTATGCTCTTGAGAAGCCCACTGTGCTTGCTAAATCATTAATTCCCAGTTTATGAAGGGAAACCAAGAAGCTTAAAAGTTGAATTCACCTGAGGAATTGTCTAACTAGATATTATCTGGGCTGAACTAACCACAAATGGCAGCAGAAAATGTGTTTAGCCTATTCAATTCAAATCCAGAACAATTACAGAATGCAATGTATATTTTATCTTCAGTAGTAAGGTAAAGAAGATGGGAAAAATTATTCAACAAAAGGTTTTTTAAATGTCATTTTAAATGATTAAGTCTATCTATCTGTCTGTCTATCTATGACTTAAATGAATATCACCATTTTTGATTTAGCCATCAAATTCATGAAGTCACTTACTGAGAAAGCATATGAAATACCCTGGCAGACTAACAGTGGGATAGTTGATACTAGGTTAACTGTTAAATAGTTTCAGTCTTAATTTGACCTTTCAATCTGCTTTTAGGACATTATTAATGTAATTGTTACAAAGAGAAATTATAATTGTGACTTCTGAATTATATATGAATATAAACATAAAAACATCCTTAATATTTAAAATATATTGTTTGTAGTATATTTTTAAGCATATTTTTAAAAACCTGCAAATAAGCTTACCAACTTACATATATCTTTACTAAAGATGATTCAATTTTAAAAATTGACAGTGTCAAAACCAACTGCATTCTTATCAATCAATGAAACATCAAACACCAACCAACATGTCCAATCCTGTGTTAGATGTTAACGAAGTAGAAGACATATTCCAAAACTTAAGAAGTTTGCCATCTAGTGAGAGTGCCAAAACAAATAACCAGAAACTAAAAGATGATTAAATATAAAGATAAATGGATTGAAAATGAGAGATATCCACTGGGGAAGGCTGCTTAAAATATATTTACAAATAATGGCATATAGAGAATGAAATTAGAGGCTTGGCATGGAATGTCCTATGTATATAATGCAGGAGAGAACTACCCCCCTCCATATTAGAACCTTTTGGCAATCTGGTGAAGTCTTTGGAATCTTTCTCAGAATAATGTTTTAACTATATAAACTATAAGAATATTAAAAATAAATCAATTATAATGAAACATAGTTTTCAGATTTTTTTTATTTTCATAGATTGCAGCTTAAGCACTGAAACTTATTCATTCCAAAAAAGTAGAAATTGCAATTAAAATTTTAGAAAAGCAACAATAGAAGTTCACAATTAAAAAAGATAATTGAGGAAGCTACTAAATATGCATGCAATAAATGATATAGTGCCAAAATTCTTAATGGAAAACAGCTCAGTTACAAAGAGAAAAATATAGTAATCCAATAACTTTTGGTTTTTTTGTGAGGCAATGGGGTGAAGTGACTTGCCCAGGGTCACACAGCTTGTAAGTATCAAGTGTCTGAGGCGAGATTTGAACTCAGGTCTTCCTGAATCTAGGGCCAGTGCTCTATCTACTGTACCATCTAGCTGCCCCCCCTGCAATAATTCTAAGAGACCAACTTTCCTCATTTTGATGTAGATGAATTTTTAAAAGATAAGCAGAAAAATAGTGGTGAAAAATCTGGTTTGAAATACATGGTATTTATGAAGGAGAATGCTAAAGAATATATGTATTTCACAGCATTTCACAATAATAACAAAATCTTGTGCTAAAAAATCAGTTTTAAAATATAAAAAGCAAAAAAATCTTTATAAATCACAAAAATATAAATCATGCAGAGATTAAAAAGTAATCTATATAGAACAAAATAATTACAAATATTGAATAAGTAATTGTTAATTACAGATATAGAATAATTAATTGTATCTTGAATAATGAATAGTTTTAAGAATAAACCATAAAAAACAACCAAAAAATATATTGAGAATGAAATCAAAGAACCATTATAAAAATTTTGGAATGTAGCTGAAGGAATCCTAAGATTTAAGATCAAATCTTTGAAAATATATGTTAGGAAAATGGGAAAAGACAGGATTTAATGGACAAAATGCATATTTTTTAAACCTGGAAAATAAATTAAGAAAAAACTAGCACAAAAGAAAAAAAATGGAAAGTAGAGAATAAAGGATGAAATTAAAACAAAAATTTTATAGAAATAACCAGGAAAACTAAAAGCTGTTTATTTTCAAAGATTTGCAAAATCAATAAACCGTTAACTATATATAAAAAGAAAAAATTGAAAATCAAGTTGCCAAAATAAAAATAATGAATTTTTAATAAAGGAGGAAATAATTGCAAGAACAACTATCCTTGATTACATACTAGCAAAACTGGGAACTTATAGGGAATGGGTGATTATACCCAAAAATATAAAAGTGCCAATAATAACAAAATAAGAACTAGAGATATTAACCATATATCAGAACAAGAAATGGAATAAGCCTTAAACCAAAAGAAAAAAAACAACAAAAGTAGCTCTGGCCTTGAATTTGAATCATATCAAATATTAAAAGATAAATTAATGTATGTATTATAAATTTATTTTTAATAAATAAAATGAAGAAAGTTTTCTACAAAATTTTTATGTTTCATGAGACAAATATATGACACAAATAAAGGCAGGATAAAATTGAGAACAAAACCTGTGGTATAAGTTCATTAGTACAACTTGATGTTCAGATTTTACATAAAAACCATAAAAGACACCATAGGAATAGACCTAAAATGCACACAATATGATTAAATTGTACTATACCAGTTGTATACTAACTAAAGAAAAATAATTAACAAATTAATAATGTCTACAGAACTACCAAAAAATCTATAATTCTGACATTTGACACGCAAAAAGACTTCAACTAAATATTGTAGCTATTTATTTAGAAAAAAGGCAGTCTAAAAATGTAGACACTGAAGGGCCCTTTCTTAATATTATGCTTGTATATAATTTCAACCAAGGGCTTTTATTATATTTATTGAAGAAATACTGGAACTTTACTAATTAGTTCAAAGATGGGGGAGTTATCTTTCTTCTCACTGTTATAAGTGGTAATTTCAGAAATTCTGTCTATATAAATATGACGAATGAGAACGTACACCTGTAACTTCAGCCAAAACGAAAGTGTCCTTTTTTACAGATAAAGTGATAGTTTACTTAAAAAATATCTGACTACTTTTTTTCTTTCTACAAATTGTTTATGAGAATATGTTGGTATATTGATTTCTGAATATTGGCTAAGACTATCTTTGGAATGAGCCTCATATTGGCCATTTTAGAGCTGTTCTAACTCAAATTTATTCCTCTGATTGTACTGTGATATACTGTGAAGTTAAACAAAAATGACCTCTCTTGGATAGCCCAAGAAGCTGTAAACATTTACTTAAGCTTAACTAAAACTGAGTATCTTCTCTTCAGCTATTTGAATTTTTTTTAAAAAATCAATAAACCACATCAGCTAATTTGAATTTTTTTAAAGTCCAGATTATGAAGATCAAAATCAAGACAAGCCTTAATAATAAATAAAAACTAAATAAATTTAACAGAAATACTTTTACTCATTGAAATGCTAAAAATTGAAAATGTAAAGGAAAACAAAACAAAACACATTTCCAGATGTATTTCTAATACAATTCAGTCAAATGTTTAGAGAAGATAAATTATTACAAAAATTGTTAGATAAAAAAAGACAAAAGGTACCTTAGCAGTAACCTTCTATGAGACAAATAGAAATCTGATACCCTAACCAGAGAGATATAAAATAAGGAAATAAGGCTGTAGATTAAAATCACTAATGGCTAAAGACACAAAAGTATTGAATAAAATATTAGTAAAGAAGCTACTGCAATAAGTTAAATACACACACACACACACAAGGATAATGTTACAAATATTATAGGAATGGAAGAGAATGGTTCAATATAAAGGAATATATTAGCATAATTAAATATTAAGCACACAAATAAATCACCATCAATCAAAATTTTTGCAGCACTAATTAATGTTAAAATATGAAAAACTATAGAATAAAGTTGTTTCTTAATTTAAAAGTATCTTTTAAAACCAAGAGCTTTCATTGTTTGTAATGGATAAATATTAGAATGTTTCACAATTATAGTAGGGTGAAGCAAAGTGCACGGTCTCCATTATTTTACATAGTCCTAGAAGTATTAGCCTTGGCGATTAAAGAAGAAGAAAAAGATAGCGACTAAGCACAGGCAAAAAAAAAAAATACAAACTATTTCTACTTGTAGATGATATAAGAATCTTAAAGAATATGAGGGATTTAATGGAAAATATTAGGCAAAATAATTATTAGCTTTAATAAATTAGCAGGATATAAATTGAGAAAATAATAAGCTTTTCTCTATGTTATTAACAAACCTCAGGAGAAAGAAGTAGAAAACAGAATTATATTTAAGATGACAACAAAACATATTATATAGGGGCAGCTAGGTGGTGCAGTGGATAGAGCACCAGCCTTGGAGTCAGGAGGACCTGAGTTCAAATCCAACCTCAGACACATAACATTCAGTAGCTATGTGACTCTAGGCAAGTCACTTAATCTCAATTGCCTCACCAAAAAAAAATATTACATAGCAGGTAGTCAACCAGCAGAAGACAAAAAAGTAGTTTGTAAATACAACTACAAGATGAATTTCTCCAAAATTGAAATCTAACAATGAGGACTGCTACTGCACCCAAGGAACTGGGAACATTGCATTTACTTTATCTCCCTATGGAATCTCTCTGCTCTCACAAAAGAGTATTTAGTGATGTCTGACTAGAGTTCAAGAGTGGGACTATGGCTAGATATATGGATTTTCATTTATCTTTGTAGAGATGGTAAGAGCCTACGGGAAATGATTGGATAGTATAAAAAAGTAAGAGAAGTAAAGGATCTGGATCCCAGCTTTGAGGAATTCCCAAGCTTAAGGAGTGAGTGATAGATGATAAACCAGCAAAGCTTATACTGCAAAAAATCTGTCAGGTAAAAGGAGAACCAGGACAGATCAATGTGACAGAAGCTAAGGGAGGGAAAAAAAGTATTATATGAAAAAGGCAGTGTAAACTGTACCATAATCTACAGAAAGGTCAAGAAGAATGTGGACAGGGAAGAGAAAATCAAGTTAAGAAGTTAATATCATTTTAGCTTCTAAATGGTGATGACATAAATGATGACGGTTTGAGGAAATATCAAGATTGAATGAAGGGTTTTTAAAAATGTCATAGAGCTGACCATGCTTATAAGCATCACAGGAGATATAGTCAATAGGGAGAAGTTGAAGGTAAGAGAAAAAGAATGAGCAATGGGGCAAGCTCTCTAAGGAGACCAAAAGTGATGGAATTGAGGATATTAGTAAAGGGATTTGCTTTGAAAAAAAAAGAAAAGTCACCTCTTCCTTGGAGACCAAACCAGAACAAACAGTATGTAGGATAATTAGAGCTTTATAAAGAAAACATATTACAAATCTAATTTTGATCTATACTCACTAAATAGCATGACCCTGCTTCTGATACTACCTTCAACAGTGTCCATCAATTGATAATAGGGCTTTGTGCAATCTGCTAGTGGAGAACCTACTGATAGGAAGAGATCAGCCTAAACCCAATCTCTACTCTCACCCCAAATCCTTCTTAAGCTGCTTCTTCTCATATATGTGTATGTATCTGTACATATACACACATGCATGTATATACATGCACATATATACACATATCTATGCACATAGAGAGATTAACATTTTTTCATTAATGTCCAATTGAAATTTAGTATTTCCTTCAATTATGAATACACACACATTTAAACAGTATAGTCATGAAGTATGAATTGACAAGTTGTAAAACATGTTTGATGACCTCAGTTTGAGGAAAGATTTTTACCTCTAAAAGTTCAACTTAAAGACTGAATTAGTATATATTTCTTATATACTGACTATATCAACAATATAATCACCTTGAAACTTTCCTAATTGACATACTATCTTTAATACTAACAAGTTATTCTCTGGATCCCTTTTGATCCAGCAATAGCACTACTAGGTTTGTATCTCAAAGAGATTAAAAAGGACCCACTTGTATAAAAATATTTATAGCAACTCTTTTTGTGGTGGCAAAAAATCAGAAACTGAGTAGATGCCAATCAATTGGGGAATGGCTGAACAAGTTGTGATATGTGAATGTAGTGGAATACTATTGTTCTATAAGAAATAATGAGCAGGCAGATTTCAGAAAAACCTGGAAAAACCTACATGAACTGATACTGAGTGAAGCGAGCAGAACCAGGAGAGCATTGCACACAGTAAAAGCAACATTGTGAGATAACCAGCTCTGATAGACTCAGCTCTTAGCAGCAATGCAGTGATCTAAGACAATTCCAAAAGACTTGTGATGGAAAATGTCGTCCACATGCATAGAAAGAATTATGGAATCTGAATGTAAATCAAAGCACATTATTTTATCTTTATTGTTTGTTTTTTTCTTTCTCACAGTTTTTCCCTTTTGTTCTCATTCTTCTTTCACAATGTGACTAATGTGGAAATATGTTTAATATGATCATACATGTATAACTTATATCAGATTGCATGCCATCTTGGGAAGGAGGAGGGACAAAATGGGGGAAATTTTAGAACTCAAAATCTTCTAAAAGTGAATATTGAAAACTAAAATTAATTAATCCTAAAAATACTAACCAGTTATTTAATGAGTTCCCATAAGACACATTTAATAATTAGAATGTGTCAATTAGCATCTAAGGCTATGAAATTAACATTTTATGGTTTATTTCCATATTTGACATTTATTTTTGATAACTTTTTGGTTAATATTTCAAAATGCTTAATAACTCGGTAGTTTTGATGAGAGATTTTTAGTCTCTCTCTTTTTTTTTAACAGTAATAAACCATTTTGCAGTCTGGTGACCCCTCCAGAGTCCTTAGAATAATGGTTTGCTCTCTCTATTCATAATTGAAGGAAATACTAAATTTCTGTTGGACATTAGCAAAAAAAAATGTTAATTTTTCTCTATCCATGTTTATGAATTTCTTGAAATCTCATGGTTTCTTTATAGGCTGTTATGAATGTTTGTGTGTGCTTGTATGAAGATGTTTATTGTGCTTTGCATTTTTTAGTGCTTGTTTTTTAATTGTAATTTTCTTATCAACTTTAACTTTTTTCATTAGTGGTTTTTTTTTTGGTCTAAACAATCATTTATAAGTATAAGTTGAAAATAAAAAACAAATCACTTAAAAATGCAGCTATCTGAACTGGCCATTACATGTGCTACACTTTGAAAAAATATTACAGATTATGATTTTTCCCTTTTTTCATCCTACACTTTGAGGTTACATATTTTTAAAGTCACAGATGGTAAGTTTTAGATTTTTAAAAAATATGTTTATTGGCTAAGTAGCAGGTTTATGGCTAATTGAATTGTGAAGTTCATCTGATTTTAGGATGCTTCACACTTCTTAGACTGCAGTTTATTTTTGCTCACCAGTCCTAAAGAAAATAAAGCCAGAGAAGCTCCAAAATGAAATTGACTGTATAGCCTGTATTTTGGTACATTATTTGGTTAAAGATTTTGATGCATATGTGACTTCAAAATAATATAACTAAGTCTACTTAGATGAAAGTTATGAGCTTATATATGAAGCTTGGTATATTTGTAATCATGGAAATGTTGGGGTTATATATTGACCTGAATATTGAAAATGTTGAAATTAAGAAAGGAAATGACATAGTTATGTTGAAATCACATGACATTATGGTGGTGTGTAATAAGTCACAATGTAACTTAAAACACTGTGGTTCATAATTATTAGGGAAACTTTTTTTCACTTATGTAAATATTATGTTCTGTGATTTCATAGAAATCATAGGCAGATAAATTTATTATATCACATCCTAGCAGGGATTTGACAACTTACAGGTTCCAGAATTCCATGCAACCTATAAATTTCATTGCAATGCTATTTCCAATAGAAACTTAATTGCAACTTGAGAAATATACTTTGTTCTTCCTGCTTATATATATTTTTTGTTTTAGTGTTACAATAACTTAAAATAGTAATCCATGTTAACTTAAATATTAATAATCTAAATTTGAGATCTTTGTTTAATGACCAATTTGACATCTAAGTAGAGTAGTAAGATATCAGTATACAATACTAAAGATATCTCAAAATATGAGAAATTATCCTTTTAAATGGAAAGGAGAAGATATAATGAAATTGCATGTAATTGGAAGAGTAGCTCACTATTTCTCTGTAAAGAAGCAGTTGCTAACTAACAGAGCCATTGGACTTGATTTCATCCGGTACACAAAGGTAACAAAAAACATGAATTCTCTGGACATTTGTTTCTATCAGCTTATAGGTGTATAATGAGCATGATTAAAAATCCTGCCATAAAGAAAATTACAAATTATCTAATATCATCTGTTCTAAATGTTGAAGAAACAGAATTATATTTGTAGTTTGTCTTTCATTATCAAAGAGGACCATGACATCAGGAAGATGAAGACATGACTTGTAATTGACTTTGATTTGAATGGGGTGGGGGGGGGGGTGACTATGCAAAGTTTCCAGCCTCACTATCTCCTCCACAGCCATCTGAATACAAAATGGTATGAAGAACTTGACTGAATACCACAATCCTCAAAAACAACTCAATAACAAAACTCAGTACTTGGATGCATTTATACTGTGTGCTGGAAAATATTGTTCATGATTAAGAATAGAAAAAAGGCCCAAAGCTTTCTAGGCTCTTCCTAAGCCACTCACATGCATATTGTGAATACTCTATTTCACAAGAGAGTCAGTTGGTACTAGACATGAGGCAATAAACAATAAAAACAAAAAATTGACAATATATCAATCATCCAACTTTTATTAAACACTTATTATTTTCCAGGCACTGAGCTGTGCTCAGTGATGCAAAGAAAGTGCTACAGATACAAAGAAAATGAAAAAAAAAGATCCTGTCCTCATGGAGCATACATTCTAATTTGGGATTTGTAATGTGCATATCTTAGTATATGCAATAGAGTTTAAGTGAAAGGTGCCTGTAGAAGGGAACAGACTAGTAGCTGGAGAGGCTGCAAAGAGCCTCCTGAAGTTAATCTCTCCAAATTTGCCAGTGATTTCTTACTTGCCAGATCTAGTGATCTTTTCTTACTCCTTATCCTTTTTGAGCTCATTTTAGTATTTCACTTTACTGACTATATATCATAGTGGATAGGACATAGCTAGCTACAAATACAAAAAAAAAATCAGTCATAAAACTATCAATAAGAAACATGATCAAAAGCAACACCAAACCAGAAACAATTATAAAGATGAGTAGTCAGTCTAATATCACTAATGTAGTCTATTCAAGCAAGATTTTGAAATATGATAAATTATAAGTCTTTAACTCTAACTATATCTATTAGTGACAGAAATTTAACCAATGTAGAACAGTTGTCACAATAAGGAGGCCAACATGCCCCAAAAGAGCTTCAGGCAGTAAACTCTTGATTTATATGACAAGCTAAGCCAATGACAGTACTTCCTTAAAACATAAACACATTTTCAAAATTTTATGGGGAAGGATTGTGGAAGATTAGGAGCAGCATTGCTATATAACACATGTAGAAGCAATGGTGAGGGAAAGGAGTTTACAGAAAGCTTGGCATGTGAACCAGCTCAACTAGATTATCCAAAGAACATTTATAGATGAAACTGGAAGGAGGACAGCACATAGATTAAGGGAGAAATAATAGAACAGTTCTAACTAATGTTTCTATGGTGATCTATTTTAATCATTGATGAAAGTGGAAACACCACATTTGGACTCTAGCACCTCAATCCTCATGTATGCTATATGAGGACATAGAAATGGAACTTAAGAAAATGAGGTTGGTAAGAGCAACAAGACTAGAATTAGTATGCACAGAAGAAAGGCTTAGTGTAGCCAGGGAACTTTATAAAGCATTAAGAGATTGGCTTTTAAGAAATAAGAGAAGGGAATATGCTAAATGACTGGGTAAAATCACCATGAATGATGTATTGTTTTTTAAAGTGACTAAGAGGACATAAGTGACCACTGACTAATCATTTCCCTTCCTCACCTTTATCTATACATGGATGAAATGCATTTTGTGATGAAAATATGTGAAGGTAAAGGAAAGACTTTCAAAGATGTACCAAATTCTTTCTCTAGATCTTTCAAAAGACTCAAAGGCTTCTCAAGGTATTCAACAGCTTTGATTGTACACCTTCAGTATAGATCAAAAATTAAGATCATTGGTGTTTAAATTAATATCTATTATATTTAAAGCTTATCTGTACCATTTAACACATCTGAATTTCCTCTCAAGCAGAAAGGGGACTAACAACAACAACATGCATATTTGTCTTTATTTTGCAGGGTGCTTTATATTTTGGACTTGAAGTTGGGACAGAATGTCTAATTTCGAATCCTGCCTCTAACACCAAGTAGCTAGGCAATTAACCCCTATGGACCTCATTGTCCTCATCTAGAAAAAAAAGGGGGTAGGTGGATTGGACAGCTTCTAAGATCTCTTCCAGCTCTAAATTTGTGATTTTAGAATTATGTGACTTTGACATGATCGATAGCTAAGTAAATGACAGAGGCATGGTTCAAACACAGGTCTTAACTCCATATCTAGTGTTGAATCCTCTAAAGGATGTCCCTCATGCTGAGATTATATACATTAAAGTAAAATTAGTGATAATAAAGTACATCATTTTTTTTTCTGGTTTGCCTTAGTAATTTAGAGAACCTAGGGAAAAGGTATAGAACAATAAGGTAACTAACTCTTCAGCAATTCATATATTGAAGGGAAGGGAGGAGAGCCATATGTTATGGTCTCAGAATGTATTGTTGTTGTTGTTCAGTAACAATTGAGGCTATAGCTACTGAACCTACAACCATTTTCCAGGAATTGTTGGAAGATAATGTGTATAATTTAAAGTACTGGATCTGTCAAAGAAAGATATTGTAGGTTTTCAATAGCTTTTAGAACCATGCCAGTTTTTCAAGAATATTTTCTCTGTTGTTCAAATAGTTAAGCCTATTTATTCTGTAAGCTTCAGAATATATTTAAAAATTACCTCATAATAGAAAGGAATGAATTTGGACAACTATGAACTAAGCCTATGATGTTGCACTTGCATGAAAACTAAATTGGCTGGTTTATATGAATAATTCTTTTTCTGACATAATTTATAGTGTTTTCCTCTGAATAGTGAATAAGCATTACTTCTGCTCAGATTGCAAAGATTTCAGGATTGATATTTAGTGAATTAGCTAAACAAGTTACCTTGTTAGATATCTACTTCTTTCTGGACTCCAATTTCCCTCTCCCTGTATATGACATGACTACATTCAGATTTGTCAAGTCACTTCCCAGTAGCAAAAGGACAAGCCCATACATAATGATTAGGAGAGTTTAATAGAAACTGAAAGAGAAAGCTTTCTTACAAAAGGAAAGCACTGTCTAAGTCTGGATCTAAAAGAGCAAACAAGAGTCTAGTCAGAATTCTCAGGGTAATCTCAAGAGACTAGATAGTAAAGAAGGTTGTCATAGCAGCTTAAAGTGGTTGAATGGAAAGAATATTGATTCCAGAATCAGTGGACCTTGTTTCAAAACCTTCCTGGATCACTTACTGACTTCTGTGGCCATGGAAAAGTCACTCATTTCTCTAAACCACAGTTTTCTCAACTCTAAAATTAAGGGGATCGACTAGATAGTTTCTAAAGTCACTTTCATGTATTAATTCTATGACCCCAAGTCAGCATGAAGTCAGGGAGAACACTTTATAAAGAAAAGCAGTAAAAATCAGCAAGATAGTAGTTTGACTCATACAAGACTCTGCTGGAGACAGCATTCTTTTATAGCAATGACATGCTAACCAGACCCATTGTTTGCCTGGCAAATTGGTGTTATTATTATCCTGGTTAAAAATCTTTATCAATAAAGAGGACAAAGGAAATTGATAAACACTGAGAAGAGAAGAGAGGAATAAAGGGAAAGTGACTTTTGAAGAACATACGCCCTCACTTCTCCATTACTTTTCTCTTTCTCTTCATGACTGCTAGTATCTCTTTGTCTCTTGTCTAATTATCTCTGTCACTCTGTCTCTATCTTACTCAGTCTCTGACTGTCACTATATCTCTGTGTATCTCTCTTTCTTTATCTCTGTGTCTACTATGCATTTCTATCACTGGCTCTGTTTGTGTTACACACACACACACACACACACACACACACACGCTCATTCACACTGATGAGTAATATGATAAACAACCTCAGTAACTTCATATTTCAGTCCTATGTCCGCAAATGTTTTACTTCTGCAAGAACAATTTCTGATTGGACAGTGTGTAATCCTACAGTCAGAGTTGGAAAATCCTACTGGTTCACTGATTGGTTGGCAGGCTCACACAATTATTTAATTATGTCAAGGTAATTCTTTGGGAATTAACAGCCATTTTACAGAGATATGCAAATACAGAAGACTACAAAAGGATCTATAACAGATGCATATCATAGCCAATCTGTGGCTTAGTACATATTGTAAGTCAGAGGGAGCTGCTTGAAGCAGATAGAGGTCACACATCTAGTGTCAGAGGTGAGCTTTAAACCTATGGCTTCCTGACTCTGAAGATGATTTAGGAGAAATTGCTTACCCATGAAATTAACTCTGTTAGCATTTGCTTATGTTTTAGGGAGATAGATATTTGAATAGAAATATTAGACATCATTAATGCTATATCAACTCTACAGCCTTTCACCACTTCCCCCCCAACTCCTAACCACCCCCACAAATTAGTCTGATGGGCAGGAAATGTAGAGTCAGTAATATGCAAAATCAATTAATTGAAAAAAGTTTAATAGAGGCTTTTATTTGTCTAGGTAGGCATGATAGTGAATGACATGCCCTTACCAGAAGTAATGATACCAGTGATTTGATTACTGTTGCCTTTAGTAATAGGTGGGTAGTATGGTAGAAGAGTACATACTTGGGCTCAAGCACAATGCAAGATGATCACTGGATGGATGTAAAGGGTAAGCATATTCTGAGGTCTGAGACCAGCTAGATATAGTGGGTTAAGTAAAATAGTTTGAATAGTTTGCTGTCCCTAGCTAACCGCTAAAGTTGTCTGAGCCTCAAAGTGGGAGTTGCAAATATTAGTGGATTAACTTCCCCTGGAGCCTAGGGGTATGGATCCTGGCCGTAACAAGTACAAATGTTTAGGTAAGGTGCTGAGGGTGCTGGTCAGTTGGAAAGAAGGAATTTGATGGTAGTTAAGTAAGTAAAATGTAATTAATTAAATGTGATTTCATTTTTGACATACGTTTTCATTTCATGGAATGCCCAACTAAATCAAACTAATCATTCGAACTATTTCCACCCAGAATTCTGCCTTAGGTTCAAAAGATTGTTGCCTGAGGGATGATTATGACAATGCAAAATCCCATTAAGTCAGTTCTTTGTGAATGGAACTGATGGTTATATTACAAGTACTTATTTATTACAAATACTTAAATTTAAATATTCTCCAGCTACTCCCCTGGTTTTGGAATTAATTTATAACAGAACTGTTTATTTGTCTCTCAAAGACTTTTTGCGATTACAAAGGTATCCCCTTATTATTTATTTTTTGGCTTGTTTCTACTTTACCTTTTGATTGTATAGCCTTACAAGGAACTGGATCTATTTACATTATTCTTTTCAGTTCAACTCAGCAAACATTTATTAAGTATCTACTACTTACTAGATGCTGGAGATACAAAGACAAAAGCTAAGCAGTCCCTTCTATAAAGAAGCTTAGATTCTACCTGGAGGGTAGGGTTGAGAGGGTATAGTAGGGATTACTGTTATAGGCTAAATTGCCAAAAAGCCTAGTAAACTATTGTGATTTGTAATGTACTGAAAGGTTGTTTCTCTAATGATAATAAAGATGCTAATTATATACAAATAATATAATACAAAGAATAAAGATGATGGAGCAATATGAAATCAAATAAAAAATATGCAGAAAATTAATTTGAAGGTTAGAAGGGATCTAGGGTCCATGAGCTTTTATTTTTAATATTTTAATAACTGTTTTAATATAACTAGTTTTCTTTAAATCCTTTAAAAAATTTATACACATAAATATCATTCTGATGAGGAGTCCATAAACTTTCAGACTCTTTTTGCATCTCTCTGTGTCTATCTGTTTCTGTCTCTCCATTTCTGTTTCTCTCCATGATACAAAAAAGCCTACCAAACCCTGGACTAGATTTTTTTTCCTTCAATTGAACTGATTAAACCTAGAAAGAAATTCAGAGGTCACTGAGTCAAACTCTCTAATTGTACAAATGAGAAAACTGGCATAGAGAAAGTGACTTGGCCAAAGTCTAATAGGTAGTACAATCTTTTTTTTTTTCTTTTTGGTTGGGCAATGGGGTTAAGTGACTTGCCCAGGGTCACACAGCTAGTGAGTGTTATGTGTCTGAGGTCAGATTTGAACTCAGGTCCTCCTGAATTCAGGGCCCGTGCTCTATCCACTATGCCACCTAGCTGCCCTGGTAGTACATTCTTAAGGCTGGATTTGAACTTAGGTCTTCTTGCTCAGCTCTGTCTCCTACAACTTGCTTCCTGTAAATAATTGAAGCATAATGCATAACACTATATGATCCTATGTGGAATCCAGAGGTCAGCTACAGACTATTTGTACCCCACTCATAGAAATATTGAAAAGTGCTTTGTCTTCTTCGTTTAGACAAATATGTAATTGAATCATCAAGTATTGGCAAAAAGAAGCAAAGTTTTAGTTGTAGTACAAATAGTTGTGTGTTTAAAAATTCAAACAAACATTCAGTTTATTGCAGAAGCTAACTAGCTTTTGTCTTTTCTTTTTTAGTTTGCTTTTTTTTGTTTTGTGAGGCAATCGGGGTTAAGTGACTTGCCCAAGGTCACACAGCTAGTATGTGGCAAGTGTTTGGTCTGAGGTCGCATTTGAACTCAGGTCCTCCTGACTTCAGGGCTGGTGCTCTATCCACTGCACCACCTAGCTGCCCCCTAATTGTCTTTTCAAAAAGCACTTTTGTTACCAATGAACTGACTAGTTCAAATCTCCATGCTTTGTTTGTTTAAGAGAAAACTGCCAAAGATGATAGTGACTAGTGTTTTTGCCGCCAGACATGCAAAGGTACTTCGTATGTAAAATACACTGAAATGTTATTGAAGAACACACACACAATGTTTACCTTCCTTATACAATGGACTTAACACAATTCTTGTAAATTATATATCTTAAATTATTGGTATTATGTCATGATGAGTAACTGACCAAACAACACAAAAGTATGGGTTTTGAGTTGAGTTTTTGTAGTGATGATGGATAGGTTGTTGTTCTATCTATAGTCTTTAATCTAGTCTCCCTTAAAACCCTAGCCGTATTTTGGGGAGATAATTGGCTGGCGATAGAAAAGAATGACAGTAACAGTTCTTCAGGAGGATCAAATCATGGCTTATGCCTAATCAGCACCATATTTTAACCAAATGAGCTTTTTCAAGGTAAATGAGCCATCATTCTGAGGCATGCTGCAACTCACACTCTGCCTAATCGATTATCATTTTTCATAGTGGCAATTTTGCTTTAAAATGAAAAAAAAATGTCCTGTTATACTTTTAAAGTTTGACCTGAGACTCAGAAAAAGAAGCCTGTATGCTTAGGTTTCAAATTGGAGTAAAACAAAAAGACCAAGCAAATTTTATACATATGCTGATTGGATATAAATCAGCATTCTCCATTTCTAGCTCCCCAAATTGCCTTTTGGATTTTGAATCTTTCTACTATTTATTACAGTATCTTCATGACATATTATAATAACTGCTGTATCCCAGGAGAGCCACTTACTTCTTAGTGAAATGAGTGAGGAGAGAGAGAAAGAGAGAGAGAGAGAGAGAGAGAGAGAGAGAGAGAGAGAGATGGGAAATTCATCCACTCAGAAAATATTACCATGAGACATTTTGTCTAAGTGTGCACCACATTTGAACTTCATTTGAACTGTATGGAGTTCTTGGTATTTTATGACAAAGAAAGCAATTGCTCACAGTGTATTGGGTTTGCCTTTGAAACAATACCACAAGACCATTGACAAAAGACTCAGCTAACAGCAAAGCTGAGATTAGAAGTTGAGGTTACTGTTTCACTCAAGTCCCAAAGCTCTGTGAAATGTCAGTTAATTGAAAATGGTAATTATCCCACATAACAACATAAACTGTTTCATTCTAGAAAACGTGTTGCTTTTAAATTAATAGCCATCGATCTCCAGCTTTTTCACAATTCTTCCCCATATTTTTCTCAAATTATCTAGCCATCAGTCCTTGGGACAAAACCTATTTCACCATTTTTATTGACCTCAGTTTAATGAGTGACCTGGCCTTCCTGTTTAGATAGACTGTAATAGGTCCATCCATCTGAGTATCTGTCAGCTAGGCTGAGCTATGTAACCTTTCCTATATATTTAGCTTTTGAGTATAAAGCTTTTAAAATTAAAACTACAAATAATGGTTTAACTGTGACAATTTAAATTTCTTTAAATAGTACTGTTTGAAGAAAATCTTATTAATCACAAGAGCAATACATTCTTAAATCATGATATATAAAACAGTACTATCCCAAGGGTGATATATATATATATATATATATATAGAATAGA
The DNA here is from genome assembly GCF_900497805.2 of Vombatus ursinus. Lineage (NCBI taxonomy): Eukaryota > Metazoa > Chordata > Mammalia > Diprotodontia > Vombatidae > Vombatus > Vombatus ursinus. Next base: position 4,932,109 of record NW_020950792.1, on the reverse strand, counting down.
CAAAACGCTTAACTTACTTCTAATGTTCAGTATCATTGGATAGTTATGTGGAAATACATGAGCTTGATTCTCTAGTATATGTCTACATAGATTCAGCATTTAAAATCTGTGGAAAGTATTGGAGGGGGCAACATGATTCAGTGAAAGGGGACTGGATTCAACAACAGAAAGCTTATGTTCACATTTCTACTCAATTCCTTAGTTGCTCTGTACCTTGATTTCCTCATCTATAAAATGAATGTGATGGACTAGGTGAAATCTGATATTCCTTCCAGTTTTACGTATGTGAACCCAAGATTAGGAAGGGAAAGAAGCTGAAAAGCAGTAGTTAAGAAAATGTATTAATCATAATACAAAATAAACTGCAAGTAAAACTTTGATCCTGGATGTAAGGAAAGGAAAGAGTGTCTGTACTATATCTTTTTTTTTAACCCTTGTTGTGCTATGTAGTCTATCTTACTCAGAGTGATCTTTAAAAAAATGTTTGTTGAATTGAACTTAGAGTCTCACAACCAAAAATGGCCAAGAAGTTTGACCTGCCTCAAACTATGCAGTCTCCAGAATTATCGTGGCACAGAGTCAGAGGGTTCAAATTCCATCACTAGTAATTACTATTAATATGATCTTGGACCATTCCATGTGCTGATCATAGACTAGAATTCCTAAGTAGAATTTCCCAGCCAAAGAGATGGCAGAAGCCAGGACACTGACAGAGTTCTTACAGAATCGAATGACAGAGGCAGATATCTGAAGGCACACTTGACCCAAAGGGGTAGTTAATAAATCAGTTTCATGAGTCTAAAATTCCTAAGCTGATTTGGAAGAATTTTGAGTTTCCTAAGAGTGTGATCTTGAAATCTAATCTTCTACCCAGAGATGGGAGAACTCTTTAGTAGCATCAACCTTGACTTTTGCATTATAGGTAGCTGTGAGATCCCAAGCTTAAGAGTTTGGGGATAAGACTTTATATAGCATTCATTCTTAAACCCTAGTTTAAGACCCTAATCCACTAACACCAGAACCCTCAAAAATTCTGAAGATAAATTTCAGGGGTACATGAACCTGGGGAAAATATCATATCTGTATTTATTTCCACTAACCTCTAATTGGAATTTAGCATTTCCTTAGAAACAATATTTTGAGAAGGGGTCTCGAGGATTCAACACACTACCAAAGGGGTCCATGACAAAAAAAAAGGTTAAGAAGCCATAGTTTTGAAAAAGAAGGGTTATTACTGACGCATACTGTCCCCTGGACAGAAGAGAATCACATAGTTCCTCAGTAGTGTCCTACTTGAAGAATGAATCCAATGAGTTATTCAGATATTGCAGATATAATGGGGAGGGAAATTCCTTGTAGCAGCTCCAAAGTGTGTTTGTCTACTGGGGGAAATCCAAACCATAGCATGACACTACAAATCTGACAGTGACTCTGTGGAAGGCCTTGAGATGCAACAGAATGGCAAAAGATTCCGTCCTTTTTTTTAATATATAATACAGCGGTTTCTGTAGTTGTTTATGTTTTTCAGTGACTCTTTCATCTTACTCATTTTTATAAGGTGAACTAAAGATCGTCCTACCATATGCCTTATCTTGAACATCCATATGTAAGGTAGAATCCTGTTGCCCATATTTGGGTCAGAATTTAGCTGTATTTGAACATTTTCCTGGAGTAACTGAAATATCATTTCTTAGAAGTGAGGGTACCTCATCTCTCTGATGAACCAAAGAGAGAAAATGAACTTTGTAGTCAGCCCCTTAGGATTGAGCCCACTTCTTTTGATAGGGCAAAGGGAGAATAGTAGTAGTGAGTTGGGGATTATATCTTCAAAGATATTTCATGAATATGAATTCAATGAAAACTATTCTAGAGAAGTACTCCCTCTATTCCCCCGAATTCTTTTTAGACAGATTTTTCTCCTTAATTTAGGTTATAGCAGGATGATTTTTGTGCTATCTGGCAAGGTTGGATGAATAAAGTAAAGAGAATGGAAGCCTTTCTACTTTCTTGGCTATTACCCACCCTTGGAATGTGGGCTTAACAGGCTTTCCCAGTCATTCTTTCCCTCTCTTCTTCCCACCAGGTCAGCTCTACTCCCTATTTAGCATTATCCTACCTCTACCCTTGAAGAGAGATAGATGCCTTCTGAAAACATACAGAAAGAAAACAATACAGTGGACAGAGAGTGTGCATCAACAGTAATTATCTCCTCTCACTAGAAAACAATGCCCAATCAGCTTTATAGTGAAAGCAGAAAATGCCTGGAGGACCTTAGATACTATCAAAATAAATACATATCATTTGCTTTCATTTTAATTCTTTGCCATGTCAAGTGGCTTGTGAGGAGAAGCATACCCCCACTTTTCCACGTTCTCTGTCACTCTCTGTCTGCCAATACTAGGGATTATTTTACCACTACGCTATTCCTAAACAAATCCATAAAATCCAATATAATTATGACTAATCATAAGTGTTATAAAGATAGTGAGTTTTGAAAATACTTATTAAGTCAAAATGATGAATGAGCTTAAAGAATAGAGAAATTTGGAATAACATTCTGAGATCTTGGGATAGAGGAAGAGAAGGAAGGGAAATTAAAGCATCTTACTATCTTTCTCAGATTTCTCAGAGAGATTGGTTCAGCAAGACTCAATCATTTCCAGCCACATGGTAACTTAGAGTATCAACAAATGGTGGTAACAATTGAGGAAACAAGCTATTTAACATTCTAGCATCTAGTACCAGTATCCAAACTTCTTTATCCCTCTTTTTTGCCCTATTCACTTAATACTCTTGGAATTCTGCTAGTCAGCATTCCCTCTCCCAAACCAAAAGTGAAGTCTCCAACTCCAGCCATTCACATTGCCAATGCAATGCTCCACCTACTCAGTCTCTCTGAGGCCAAGAAAAAGTAGTACTTTCCATCTGAGACTGCATTTCTCAGAAACTCACAAGCTGGGCTCTGAAAAGTTTCCTCTCCCAGCAGACAACTATCTCCAAAAACATATTCTTGTCCTGCCATGGAGTTGGCAGCTCACATGACTGACAAGATAACTAGTGGCAAATTACTCTAAGATTTGCAATGGTAAATCAGAGAACATAAGCCACTAGGACCTTTTTCCCCATTCTAAACTTTCCTCCTTATCAGGTCAGTCACTGAAGCCTAGAGATTTTCCTTTCCAACTTGTTCAGTGAGGAAAGACGTGTGATTTCATTGGTATGATCACTGAAAGTTTCAGAGACTTGCTCAGATTACATAGCCAATGTATATCAGAAACAGGACTTTAATCCAGGTCTTCATGGGGTTCCAAGATTGGACCTTTATTTAAGATACTGGGTATCTATCAATTATGATAATACCAATCAGAAATTTCTGATAGTGTATCTCTTGGGTCATGTTTGTTTGCAGACATAAAATATATGCTATTGTTATCCACTAGAGTGAGGGTAGACCTTGACCAAATGGAGCACTGGAGAGAGACTAAAAAAAGAAAATCACTACTAACTAAAGTATGCAAGGGTTTCAGAATGTTCCATCACCATGTCACTCCCTTCTCTTTTTTGTGTAATATTTCCTATATACCTTATATTGCATATGTGACGTATTATCTGTTTCTTCCTATACCATAGTATAATAGACTGTCTACTTCCTAAGGATAGTACCTTTTTGGTATTCTCTTTTTGCAACTTTTATCTATTACTTGCAGTTCTGCTAGGTTCAGACAGAACAAATCTAATCTTCATGAGACTAAGAAGCATTGTCATTCCCAGCATAGGGTAGTGAAATGAACCCTGGGCATGGAGTTTGGAAAATCTGAGTTTGAATCCTTCCTCTGAACAGGTCTCCGCTCTATATCTGCTGCTCTGCCTGGTTATAACTCCAGGGTATAAGATTCCCCTCCTAGGTTAAGCTCATGACCTCTGATCTCGTTAGCATGCTTATGTTGCTAACTCAAGCTTTGACTGATACTACCTCCCGCAGTCTCCTGTCCCTTCTGATTGAAGATCTGGAGGGTAGAGTATCAAACTCTTCTTAATGTCTTCCTCTGTAAAAGGCAGGAATTGGACTTTTTGGCTCATTCCACTCTGCATCTGCTAATCGGCCTGGTTTCATCTCCACCAAAAAACTGCCCCTGTGCCAAGTATCTTCTGGTCTTCCCCTCCTTTTCCTGCTTTCTTGCATGTATTGTCCCCTCGATAGATTGTAGGTTCCTTACAGGCTGGGATTGTCTTTCTTTTTATTAATAGTATCCCCAGAAATTAGCACAGTGTCTGGTACATAGAAAGTGCTTAATAAATGTTTATTGGATTTGAATTGGGTTGATCTTTATATCCTTAGCACGCTTAGCATGGTGCCTGATGTGCAGGAGGTACTTAATGAATGCTCCGTACATTGAATTGCTGCAGTTTTTGTTGGCCTGCTACACATTTAGATATTTCCCGGTCTGATTATGGGTCTGTCTATTGATTAGCACTCCAGTGGGAAGGTTATCCTCAAATTATACCATCAGAAAGTTACTGCTCATTGTGAGCTTTTGGAGATTAAAACCACTTATGCAAATTCATAAATCCTCAAAATTCAATTCAGATTATCTGAGCATATTTGAATGCAGAAATCTATATCACTCTGTATCTGCACTGCCTGCACTTACAAGCCTTTTAAAGATCAAAGAGTCATTTTGAGCTTTGGGGCTTATTGTTTAAACCCTTACATTAACTGTTAAAAGATGGCTTTTCCAAACTGTCTGTTTGTGTAGTAGACCCAGTACAATAACATTAATCATAAGGATGAACAATTCACAATGAGATTACAACTAAAAGCTAAAGTGGCTAAACAAAATATAGTAGTAATGACTCAATTAAAACAAATTGCAGCCATATACAGTGTGGCTACAGGAAACATCAAAATAATCAGAGAAATAGCCTCTATCCAAAAGATGCCATTTAGCCAAAACATCTAAGAATACTACAAAATAGTTTGGCTTCTATAAATGACCCAAATGCCAATATTGAACAATTACCATCATTGCAGATGCCAGCAACTTAGAATATTTAGTATTTTGCATGCCAGATAGTTTACTGGGGAACTAACAATTAGAGGAATATGGGGGCATACCGTAAATAGCTATCACTCTTATACTCTGCAGCCCCCCATAGCCAGTCCTGACTAAAAATAACAATACAGATTATCTAATTTCTATGTTTTACAACAATATAACATCACATCAAATGGTTCTTTTTGTTCCAATTTTCCATTTCCTCTACAACATAATCACATTTCAGCATCCAAAATAGACAAATAACAATATGATCATGCTTTTGCTATGCCCCTGTTAAAAACATTTTTTAAGAAAAGATTTTTTCTTAGCCTAATCCTCATCATACTTCACCTCTCTCAGCAGGATACTACCTTTTGTTTTGAAAATTTTAGCCTTACTTATTTTTCCATAATATTGCATTATTCTAGTTCTCCACCTTTTATCTGACTTCCTACTCAATCTCATGGGATTTCAGAATTGGAAAGGAACTTAGTGGCCATTTAGTCCAATCCACACCCAGAAATGAATCTGCTTTTCAGTATACCCCATAACTGTTAATACAGCCTTGAATTGGCTAGCTAGAATAGGAAGTTTTTCATGACATCAGTCCTAAATTTCCATCTAAATTTGCATCTTTACAACTTTGATCTATTACTCATAGTTCTGCAAGATCCAAACAGAGTAAGTTTAATCTTCATCTGTTTTTCAAGTATTGCCTTGACAGGTGTAGCATAGTGGTACTAAAAGGAGTGCTGGGCTTGGAATTTGGAGAGCCAGAGTCTGAATCCTATCTCTGATAATTACTAGCTCGGTGTCCTTGGGCAAGTCGCTTAACTTTTTTTAGCCTATAAATACTTGTGCCAAGTGTATACACACACACACACACACACACACACACACACACACACACTTGACAAAATGAAACCTATATATGCTATTCTTATTATTGTCATTACAACCACTTGAAGACATCTCAGAGGTCTCCATAAGTCTTCACTTTTCTAGCAGAAACATACTCAGTTCAAATTATTTTCAAATGATTTTCACGTGTTATGTTTTTGAGGCCCTTCACTATTAACATATCATGTATCTTGTTTGGTTCTCAATTTTCTTATCTAAAAAATGAGAGATTTATATTAGATGAATTCTAATGTCACTTTAAGCTGTATATCTATGATCTTATGGCATATTTTATCATAAGTGGGGGAAGTGGGCAGGGAGCTAGCTAAATAATTTCATAAATCTCCTAGTCAACTTAAAGAGATTAGAGGTCATAGACCTTTATATTATATATAAATTATATATATATATATACACATGTATGTGTATATATATATATATACACACATTATATCTCCTTAGAGATAGATGAGCTCTAGTACCTTTCTTTTTTTCTTTTAAAATTTTTATTGATATAATTTGTTGTTACATTGACTAATTTCTTCCAGTACCCCTCCCCTTTCATCAGAGTCACTCCATATAACAAATACTATTTTTAAAGAAAAAAAAAAGAATGAAGAGGGGAAAAATCTCTTAATAAAACTGATAAAAGATTTTAGGGTTTTGTTTTCTTACTCAATTTGTATCTCTTTTGTTTTATTGGATTATTTAATCAATTCATATGTAAAGTTATGAGTTAGGTTAATATTTTTATCCTTGTGTCTAATATGACTTTCTTTTTCTGAATTTTTATTTTAATTTTTTTTAATTTTTAAAAAATTCATCTGCTTTAAGTTATCTTTGCTTAAGTTATTTTTAGGAAACCCAATTTCCATAGGTTCTCTTCATCCTTAAATTGATTCCTCCATTCCCAATTGCTAAATGGTCAAAGGAAATAGGCAGTTTTTAGAAGAAATCAAAGCTATCAATAGTCAGATGAAAAAATGCTCTAAATCATCTACTACCTTTCTGAAAGGACTCAAGGAACTCCACTTACTGATCTCTAGTGATAGACGGGGGCAGGATGATTGTTAGGGGGGCGTTCTTCAAAATGATTGGCAAATTGCTTGGAATTCTTTTTTTTTCTTCCTGCAATAACATTAGATAATACATGTAAAAAACCTTACAAACCTTGAAGTACCTTATAAATATTAGCTATTATTATTATAATTAATAGTTAATAAATATTAACTAACTGCAGCTGATTCCAAAATTCACTCTTTGGACCTATGCTCTTTCTGACTCCTGCTTTTTCCCTTTAAAAGTCATCCTCTCCCATTGCCACCACAATCATACCTTGTAGATTGCCCCTTACTTGATAGTTTTATCCTAGTTTTTCAGTTTGATTTTGGTACCATTTCTAACCTGCCTGAAATGTCATTTCCTTTGACATGACTCACTGTGAGTTCAGACTGATCATGTTCTTCATAGAAGCTAATTATCTTCTCAGCCCCAAATGGGATTTCTTTCCCATTTTTTTCCCATTTTTATCAATAGAACAGTCATTCTCAAAACTTTGGAGTCATTTCTGACTCCAAACTTTCCTACTTCTACCCTTCACAGCAAATCAATCACTTTAGCCTAGTGATTCCTTCCCAATATTTCTCATATTCTCTTTTCTTTTTTCCACCTACTACAACTCTGGGTTATGACCTTATCACCTTATGCCTACAATTGCTGACATTATCACATAGCTGATATTTCTCACTCTTTCCCCTGCATGACACAAGCAAATGCATAATATCTATTCATCTCCACAAACTTCACTCCTAGAGTTCAAATTGCTGGAACCACTTGATAGCTTTTAATCAAACACTTCCTTTCTTTGTTTACTTAATCATTCTATGTAGATGTACGTAGATGTGTTAGAGACTCATGACATAAGAAGCTCAGTATTTCCAATTTACACAGACCAATTTCCTGCAAACTGGTACATAGTTCACAATACTAGAGAATAAATTTTAATGAATAGAGGGAAATAAAACAGAAATCCTTGACAGAGCAGCCATCATCTCCCTGCCCTCACTCCCCGCCATCTCTTCTCAGTTTTATTAAGAGATTTTTTTCCCCTCTTCACGCTACATAAGTAGCCAAAATTACTTAAAGTTCTAAGTATGAAGGTACCTCTCTGAAAGAAGGCCCCACCAATGCTGTATAAGTTCTTTGTTGATAATAGTAAGAGAGTTTTATTTTGTATTTTTTAGAGGGGTCTTTATCTCATCAACCTACTGGTCTTCAAGGCTCTATAGCATTCAATTTTATGATTTCTTAGACTCAGAGACCATTGAGTCTAAATGCTGTTTCCTCATCCTTAATTTGAGGCCGTGAAAATTACATTAGGTTGGAGGAAGAGTATATGAATTTAAATGTTTGCTGTGGTGCTTAGTGCCTATTGACCTTGGCCAAGTCACCTCACCTCTCTGAGTCCTTGAAACTTTATTTGTAAATTGAGTCAGATAACTCTAAATAATTGGTCCAGTGAAAGATGAGAGTCAAAAGGATCCTCAGTATAATTATTTTCTTTTGACTATTCCAACTCTTTCATCACTAGCAATCATCTTATTATCTATCTCTCTCTCTCTCTCTCTCTCTCTCTCTCTCTCTCTCTCTCTCTCT